>NW_027281124.1:0-118274 GCF_046629955.1 Centroberyx affinis | reverse complement strand
TATATTAGTCATCATAATCATAACAATGCGAATCGTAAAGAGACCAGACATAAAGAGTGTCAGAGCAGCCAGGTGACCGGTGGATCATACTGTAGGTAGAAATGCCAGTTGGACATACATAGTAGAACATACAGTATGTTTCCTGCATACACTTGCATACATACATACATTGCAACACACACACACACACACACACACGCACGCACAGACAGCAGTAGGGTGTACACTCTTATAAACACATCTGTAAGTACATACAGTACATGTTGTGTTACCTTTCAGCACACCATGTGTTCATAGAAATACCGGTTGTGTCAACATATGTTGGTTGATTTGTATTGAAAAGTAACATGATATGTGTTGTCCCATCATACACACACATCTGTATTGAAAATTCTAGAGTGTAGAGTGTAGAGATTCAGACAAGGCATCCCCCTCCTTGTACTGCCAAGAAATAGGCTGACTGGTCAGAGAGCTGCAGTGTAAACATTGTTTGCCAGACCAAGGCAATCAAAGAGTATCTGAAGTCTTTAGAACTTTCAAAGCACATTTGATTCCCCCTGTCCCAACAGGCAGGGTCATACTCATAGATTATGTTTTATTCATCACTTTTGAAGGAATATACCAAGTTTTCTCATCACTTAACAGCTACAATTTAGCTGTTAAAGTGATGAGAACATAGACGCTAAAATCATCCAAGTGTTCCCAGTAGATCGCTGTCTCTGATGCTCCATGCTAACACTTTAGCATACACTATACTATGCTACTATACTCAACATAGTGTATGCTAAAGTGTTAGCATGGAGCCTACTATCACTCAACATAGTGTACGCTAAAGTGTTAGCATGGAGCACCAGAGCCAATGATCTACTGGGGACACATGGATGATTTTATATTTTCATAATTTCAAGGCTAAGTTGACCAACCAATCTACCACAAACTTGGTGTATTCCTATAAAACACGTCACTGCTGTACACCGGATCAATCAAATCCAAATAAAGTTCCAGCTGCTGTTTGGCATTAACTTGGTCTGTGTGGCTGTGTTTCAGATTGGGAGTTAAAAATGTAAATGCCGTGCTATAATGGGGTAGTTAGGAGGAAAAATAAAGCCAGACCTGCACATGTATAGACTGGTGAGGAGATTAGAGGAATGACTACCAACTTGTGTTGCACTGTTGAGAGCGTATCTGTATCTGTGTGTGTCTACTTCAAGTATAGTGTGTGTGTGTGTGTGTGTGTGTTTATGTGTAGGCTTTCTATATCTTTGTGTGCATACAACACTTTATGCAGTGCATGTGTATGCTTGGCATGCTGTGCAGTGGGTGTATGCCTTTTCTGTATTATGCTATAGAGGTTTTGCAGTTGCGTCACAAATCTCCTAGCTACCATGGATGGCACCATCATGGTGGTCCGGTGGACAATTGGCTGTGCACAAATCATTTTTTAAATATGTAACAACCTGACTAGAAAAACAGAAATACCTGAAAAAGATTGTTGTGGTGTGGCTATAAGTCAATTCAGTAATGTAAAAGTGAATAGTCTGATATTCCTTTCCGGTAACACTTTACAATAAGGGTACATTAATTAAGGGTTAGTTAATGCTTAATAAGCATTAACTAACCCTTAATTAACAGTTAACTAATGTGTCTGGTAATCATTTACTAATGGTGTTCATGTTAACTAAGGTATTAATTTATACATTATTTAAGTCATCTTGATAAACTATTAAATAATGTATAAATTAATACCTTAGTTAACATGAACACCATTAGTAAATTACAGATTAGTTAACTGTTAATTAAGGGTTAGTTAATGCTTATTAAGCATTAACTAACCCTTAACTTAGTGACACTTATTGTAAAGTGTTACCTCCTTTCCAGATTTAGGTTAGTGTGACACTGTAAACTTTCTTGTCTTTAGCTCTAGTCTCTACTCCAAAACACTCTGAGTTGTAACTTGAGAAGAAGAGTCAGCTCAGTTAACCTGAACAAACTGTTAGCTAGCTAGCTAGCCAGCAAGCTAATTTAGCAAAAATAACCGATGCTGAGATGCGACTACTAGCCACTGTTAACACTATCTTCTACTAGATACGTTAGCTAGTGTGTTACCAAGACAGTGATAGTTAGCTGACCTGATACTATGGTTAGCTAGCTATCAAGCTGACATTATTTTAACACGAAATCAGATGAATCAGTAATGAAATCAGTTCCCAGTCAAATACACCAGAGAAACTAACCATGTCTAGTGAATTCTGTTGCAATAGCCAAGAAACGCAATCATTTGAAGACCTCCAATATGGCCGCCAGAGGGTGTGTTATCACCTGAAAGCCCTCTATACATGGTGTGTGTAGCTGTGTGCCAGGTCTTCAGTATGTTCATGTGTATAGCTTATCGTGTGTGTGTGTGTTCATGTGTATAGCTTATGTATTGTGTGTGTGAAGTGTTATTAGCAGGGTGGAGTCTCACATGCAGACATGTCACACCGGGGTCAGTGTGTGTTTCGGGGGAAAACGCTTGTCGACTCCATCCGGACTCAAGCGTGGGTCAAGCCGCTATATCAAGGTTGTAAACGGTTACTGTTTCCCATCATGCACCAGCACAGCCTCAGCTACCCTATGATCGCGTTAAACGTCCCCCGCTCTTCCGCATTTTCACCAATCGTGGCTGAAAGACATGCTATAAGCGTTGCATTGCATCAAAAAAAACAACCTTTTCTCCCGTTTTTCCCCTTTAATACCTCTGTTTAGAAACGTACCATAAAGTATTAAACAGGCATTTAATTAAACTCCCTACAAAAATGGTGTGGCGACCATAGAAATTGTATTATATTATTTTTCTCCTTTAGAAAGACCTTATTTTTTTCTTTTTTCTTAACGTTTTTTTGTTTTGTTTTGTTTTTTTTTTTAGAAAAAAAAGACACTTCAGTTGAGGTTCCTGGGACTGAGGCGGGAGCAGTAAGGTGAATGACTGACAGTTGAACTGACCAATAGCCTTTTGAGGAAGGAGCACAACACAAGGACACAGGCGGTCAGTGTAGAAGGCCAGTCAGTATATAGCTGTGCGCCGCGATCTCTTCACTTTAATGTAGGTGGTTCTTTCTTCCGATTCGCAGTTACTAAAGAGCGAGGATCCAACTGTCCCTGAAGGTAGAAACATAAAAATCATACGTACAGTACGGCTAAAACAAATCCCATAAAAGGAGCGTGTGTAAATAGGCTACATGGAACAATTTACTGGAAATAAAAACCCTCTGGAGTCAGTTCGAAAGGAGCGAGTCGTCCGTGAAGAGAGAGGAGAGGAGAGGCGATGTCCAAAGATGTTGATCACCTGGTGTGTGTGTTAGCTATTTAGTGTGTGTGTGTGTGTGTGTGTGTTTTTCCCAGGGAGATGAATAACTCTCTGTCTTGCCACACATATCACAGAATTCCCCTGCTTATCTCTCCCCTCCAGAGTCTTTCACTTTCGCTCCTCTGCTACCACTCCTCCCTACTTTCTTTGTATCCAATCCAATCCATCCGTCCACCCAGTGATCAATAGTCCATCCGCTGACTCATCCCTCCGTCCGTCCTCTATCCACTTCTTTTCCTCGGTAAAACATCCATTCATTCTGCAAAGTCTTTATCCGTTTGATTTCACTTTCTGTTTCTCTCTCTCTCTCTCTCTCTCTCTCTCTCTCTTCCTTGTCGTCCGTCGTTCCTCCATGGCAGTGTAAAAAAAACAACGGTCGGGTCAAGGGGGGTGGGGGTGGGGGGTGGGGGGTGGGGGGGGTCGTGGTCAATCTAAGGCTCCTCCTCCCCGGTGGAAACAGCCAATCGCATGGCCACAGACAGGTGGTCGGTGAGGCCGGCCAGTTGGGTGACGAAGCTGAACTCCTCGATGTCCTGCAGGGGGGGGGCGGAGAGGACAGCTGTCAATCATCATGACATCAGCAAGCTTCCCCTTTATTCTGTAGCAATTTGCGATTTGTTCTGAATGAAAAGTGAATTCTAAATAAAACGCATTACTGTTGTTTAATAATTTAATACTAATAATAATGAATATTATACGATGCTTTTAGACTATATTACTACAACTATTACTATTACTACTACAACTATTACTAATAATAATATTCATTATTATTAGTAATAGTTGTAGTAGTATCGTCGATAGTATTAACAATATTACAGATATATTATGTATAATAATATATAACAACAATATAGAGGTAACACTTTACAATAAGGGTCACTAAATTAAGGTTTAGTTAATGCTTATTAAGCATTAACTAACCCTTAACTAAGTGACCCTTATTATAAAGGGTTACCAATATATACAATACATAAAATAACAAAAAAATAAACTACGACTAACTATTAATAATGATAATAAGGAGTAGTATCAAATTATGAAATAATAATGCATTATATTTATAATATATATACTCTTGACAGTGATGGTTTATCACAGTAGACAGATATAAGCACCAATGGAATCATTTTACTCTTGTAATTTCTCTTCCTCTTTGATTAATGTGTCATGTTGCTGTCTTTTATACAGGAAATTATATGGAGATTGAAGGAGGGGGCATTATGGAATAATGTGTGTAAATCATATGTGAAAATTTATGCGGGGTTGTTTCAAGAGACCAGGCTGGGTCTCTTGAAACAGAAACAGGGAACAGAAAATGAGCCACTTTATCACTTTTACAAGGCAGTCAGTGTGGAATGAAACGTCCTTACAGTGACTACAGTCTGGCACAAGGTGGCAGCTTAACGCCATTGAGAGAGAGAGAGAGGGAGAGTGAGAGAGAGAGGGAGAGAGAAAGAGAGAGAGAGAGAGAGGGGAAGACGATCCATGCAAATGAAGTGATTTGTTTTTCCCGATCCGTTCCGATCCCCCAGACAGACTGTGATAACAACATCGCCCTCGTTCCTTCCCAGTTTGTCTTGTCCCTCTCTGGCTCTCCTGGCTTCAAATCTCACTTCTCTTAAAACAGGTGAAAACTTCTACCAGTGGGCTGAGATCATTCCACTTGTTTCCAAATGCAGTTTCAGTATCAGTATCTTGAAATAAAGATCAGACTAGTATCAAGAAAATGACAGATTGTTTTACGTTGTTCAATAAAAGCAGGATTGTAAGACTAAGTGCTGCACTCTTCAACAAGGTAAAAATCTGGAGTCCTGATGCAAAACCAGTTGAGAGCCACTGGTCCCCTGCCCTGGCTCTCGCCTATAAATAGCTTTCACTGTGTGTGCAATTACATTGAACCGCATAGTCTCGCACAGCCTCACTTCAAGTCCCAAAACCGGCCAGTCCCTCTGACTTATCCGGGATTCATAAATCAAGCCCCGTCCCACATGGCTCTGAGAACTGGCTGCAGCACCTGACTCATGTTTGATTTAGAACTTTGATGCATCTAAACTTGTGTATATTCACATTATGTTCTGGAGGGGTTTGACTTGAAACCTCATACTGTAAATCATCTTTTTGGTAAAGTAATATATTATTAGCCTACATACTTTATAAGGGATCTGACATTTTATTGCATCGGGTGCCAGTAGTCTACAGGTTGGAGAAGCAGGTTCAAATCCCCAATTAACTTTCCCTGGATGAATAAAGTTATTGCATTATCTGACAGTTATTACATTATCAGCTGCTTCATGCTCTTTTGCATGAGGTTGTGAACCAGATTTGAACCAGCAAAGACTCAAACTGGGACAAAGCTGTTCTGACAGGGTATCTGCAGGTTAGACTTTTAATTTGCTACCTGGAATTGAAGTTTAGTCCAATTTAACAACCACAATAAAAAAAATAATTTGATTGATTTAACAGTAATGAATGAATGAAAGAATAAGAAAGTACAAGAAACTATAAATCGGCAGTAGAGAAAAAGGACACCAGGAAATGAATACTTTAGAGACATGGATGACTAATTATGTTTGTAAGGGTAACTTCCTAATTTCCTAATAATGCCCTAGAAAGGAACTTTTCGTAGGAAGTTTCCTGGAAAGAACCATGACACGATGTACTACTTCTAGGGGAAATAGAGAAAAAGTTCAAAGGTACTTTGGTAGCTGGTAAGTACCTCCAATTTCTTCTGGAGTTTCCAAGACCATGAACCATGACATGATGTAGTAGAACGTTACCTTTGTTTGTTTGAGTCAACATGTGGGCCAACCTTCATGTGAACAACTGTACATAAATCTGTCCTTACATGGTGAAAACCTCTGAAAACTGCACTTAACACATTTGAACTCTTTATAAGGCCTTCAATTTTGATCATTGAAGACCTTTTTCAGAGTTTTTAAGAATCCTCTAGTAAACAGTACCAGTTTCCAGTCCTGCTGCTGGCCCTCGTCGCTGTAGAGGATGTAGTCAATCCGCCGCCCGTTGCCCTTCAGCGGGATCTTCCTCCCCTTCTGGCTGCTGCCGGGACACTGGCTCTTACTGGGCGGGAACACCAGGTACTCCTTCCTCCCCTCCTCGTTCTCCATCACTCTGACGGAGTTTGGACGCAGAGAGAGAGAGAGAGAGAGAGAGAGTGTGTGTTTGTGTGTGTTATGTTACTGTGCCCCTATTGTTTTGAGGACCAAACGTCCTCACAAGGATCGAAAGATAAGGAAAATCCGACAAAGTGAGGACATTTTGCCGGTCCCTCCTCTACAAGGGCTTAGTTTAGGGTTAGGGTTATGTTTTTTCCAAGTTTGTTTTCCTCCAAATTTTCAAGCTGAAATGAAATGAATCTAGCACTGGGAATGAGACGCCTGAATGCAGGAAAAGTATGATAGAAATGCATATATATATATATACATTTACATTCTGGGGCATATATTCTTGTAATTCCCTAAACAGCCACAAGAGGGAGCACTCAAGCACAAATTGGATTGTCATTTTAAGGATAAGATTAGTTTATGATTAGGGCTTGGGTTTAAGGTTAAGGTTAGAATCAGGATTAGGTTTAATTTAGGGTGAGGGTATTCTTTTATTCCCCAGTCAATTAGGTTACTTTACCAAGACAGCAGGAGAGTCAGGATAGTGCCATAATAATCATGAGATGTGCAATACCTATCTACCTACCTCTGATGCTTATGTGTAATTGAGTGTAGTGTGATTATGTGCTTTATGTGCAATGTAATTGTATGTTTACCCTGTGTATGATATGTATTTATTCTTATCTTTTCCTACACTGTATTGGCTTTTATACACCAAATTGTTTTTTATTTGTTTTCTTTTAAAACCTGATGATTTTAACGGCTTGTCTGTTTTATTTTGCTGCCTTTGTGAAGCACTGGATTTTGAAAAGTGCTCCATAAATAAAGATTATTATTATTATTACTATTATTATATTATTTCTTTTTTAAAACGGAGCTGCTATGATGCATAACAAATTTCAGAGAAATCTGACAATAAAGTTCTATTGTATCATACCTTTGCCATGTAGTGGAAAGGCTTAATGCTAGAATTAGGGATTAAGGAATGAATTTAGTCAACAGTAGAGCCCCACAAATACAGTAAAACAAACCTGTGTATGTGTGTGTGTTTGTGTGTGAATACTTGCACACCTATGTGCACCCACACATTGAACTCACTTTTGTAAACTTTCAGGTGAGCTGGCCTCGTCGTCGTAAAGGCCGCTGGGATCCAGTAACGTACCTGTTGAACGACAGCGCAGAGTCATCAGCACACACGCTCATTTCACCTCACACCACATTTCACTGAGTCATTCCTATGTTCCCAGGGTCCTATGTTCCCCAGTGCTAGGGTTAGAGTTAAGGTTAGGGTTAGAGACCTTCAAAATCAAATAAAATGATAATCATTGGTTTTGTTGTGTTTATATAGCTGTTTTGAAGCCTTGTTCCAATAAAAAAACTGGATAATATTTATGAAATATTTTAACTAGAAACCGGTCAAATTTGACCCGAACACAATAGGAGGGTTAATGTGTGTTAACAGAATATTGACTGGGGAACATAGGACCCTTGGAACATAGGACCTTGGGAACTTAGGACCCTGAGAACATAGGACCCTGGGAACATAGGACCCTGGGAACATAGGACCTTGGGAACTTAGGACCCTGGGAACATAGGACCCTGGGAACATAGATACGCTCCCCATTTCACCGCCAAATCACACGCAGTGGAAACACCCTCCTGCATGAAGATGGCAGCACTCCGTAAAGTTCCTCCGGTGGCTCCCTGGTTGCCGGAGCTCTCGTGAAGCAGAGTCTGCTGCACAGCCGGCACATTTCACAAAGTCTAAGAGCAATTCTTAGATCGGCGAAACAAAGATGTTTCGGCATCTGAGGTGTCAGGCAGGAACACTCCGCCACCCAGACAGGCTGGTGGTAGAGAAATGAGCTTCCTACTAGAAAATACTGTTCACTCAGCTTTCACGTGGTAAATACTGCTAGAAAATACAGTTCTCT
The DNA here is from genome assembly GCF_046629955.1 of Centroberyx affinis. Lineage (NCBI taxonomy): Eukaryota > Metazoa > Chordata > Actinopteri > Beryciformes > Berycidae > Centroberyx > Centroberyx affinis. The sequence goes on along the minus strand of NW_027281124.1, from coordinate 109,869 downwards.
CAGCTTTCAGGTGGTAAATACTGCTAGAAAATACTGTTCACTCAGCTTTCAGGTGGTAAATACTGCTAGAAAATACTGTTCTCTCAGCTTTCAGGTGGTAAATACTACTAGAAAATACTGTTCACTCAGCTTTCAAGTGGTAAATACTACTAGAAAATACTGTTCTCTCAGCTTTCATGCTAGAAAATACTGTTCTCTCAGCTTTCAGGTGGTAAATACTACTAGAAAATACTGTTCACTCAGCTTTCAAGTGGTAAATACTACTAGAAAATACTGTTCTCTCAGCTTTCAGGTGGTACTACTAGAAAATACTGTTCACTCAGCTTTCACGTGGTAAATACTGCTAGAAAATACTGTTCTCTCAGCTTTCAGGTGGTAAATACTACTAGAAAATACTGTTCACTCAGCTTTCAGGTGGTAAATACTACTAGAAAATACTGTTCTCTCAGCTTTCAGGTGGTAAATACTACTAGAAAATACTGTTCACTCAGCTTTCAGGTGGTAAATACTACTAGAAAATACTGTTCACTCAGCTTTCAAGTGGTAAATACTACTAGAAAATACTGTTCTCTCAGCTTTCAGGTGGTAAATACTACTAGAAAATACTGTTCACTCAGCTTTCAAGTGGTAAATACTACTAGAAAATACTGTTCTCTCAGCTTTCAGGTGGTACTACTAGAAAATACTGTTCACTCAGCTTTCAGGTGGTAAATACTGCTAGAAAATACTGTTCACTCAGCTTTCAGGTGGTAAATACTACTAGAAAATACTGTTCACTCAGCTTTCAGGTGGTAAATACTACTAGAAAATACTGTTCACTCAGCTTTCAGGTGGTAAATACTACTAGAAAATACTGTTCACTCAGCTTTCAAGTGGTAAATACTACTAGAAAATACTGTTCTCTCAGCTTTCAGGTGGTAAATACTGCTAGAAAATACTGTTCACTCAGCTTTCACGTGGTAAATACTGCTAGAAAATACTGTTCTCTCAGCTTTCAGGTGGTAAATACTACTAGAAAATACTGTTCACTCAGCTTTCAGGTGGTAAATACTACTAGAAAATACTGTTCTCTCAGCTTTCAGGTGGTAAATACTACTAGAAAATACTGTTCACTCAGCTTTCAGGTGGTAAATACTGCTAGAAAATACTGTTCACTCAGCTTTCAAGTGGTAAATACTGCTAGAAAATACTGTTCTCTCAGCTTTCACGTGGTAAATACTGCTAGAAAATACTGTTCTCTCAGCTTTCAGGTGGTAAATACTGCTAGAAAATACTGTTCTCTCAGCTTTCACGTGGTAAATACTGCTAGAAAATACTGTTCACTCAGCTTTCACATGGTAAATACTACTTGGGAATTGGGCATTTGGCGAAAAACGTCCCAAAAATGTCTCAGATTTTCTTCTCATAAGTCACCTCTCGTTTTAAATATCCACCCAAGGTGCCGGAGTCACATGGAACTCCTCAGAATAAAGAATATGGAACTTCCGCACACTTCGATCTATGTAAACTTTCATTTAATTAAGCGCAAACAAGGTCAAACAAGAGCTTCTTCGAGGCACAAGGTCTTGTTTGACCGAAAACCTCGCACTTTATTAAAAGAAAGTTCCTTAGCTTTCAGAAATGCCATGGCGGGACACCACTAGGCTACTTGGCGGCTTCAAACGAGTACACCTCCATGCCCTTGCTTTATTCCCACATGAAGTGAACGCAGCACAAGTCCTGCAGGTTGTGTGTGTGTGTGTGTGTGTGTGTGTGTGTGTGTGTGTGTGTGTGTGTGTGTGTGTCTGGCCGGCTGGCATCCCGACTCCCTGGAAGATTACTGGCGCTTTCAGAGTTCGGCGCATTTCACGAAAAAAAAAAAAAAAAAAAAATCTATCAATGCACCATCAATACTTTGCCTCACAATAGCAACTGCCTGCCTGCCTGCCTGCCTGCCTGGCTCTCTGCCTGCCTTTTTGTCCGCCTGCTGTACGTGTCGAGGTATAATCTCCCTTTGGATAAGCATTACGCGACGGGATAATCTTTCCTTCCCGTCCCCTTTCAATGCATTCTTCCTCTCTTGCCGTCTTTCTCTTCCGTCTTTCTTCCCCGCGCTGCCTAATAGCACACCGACGGGGGGGGGGGGGGGGGGGGTTGGGGACGGGGGGGGGGGGGAGCGCAGATCCGTTCCTCTGGCTCGCCCCGTACGTACGCGCAGACGTCTCCGGTCCAAATAAATTAAGCCCCCTTTTTTTTTTCCCTGAACGAGCCCTTTTCACTCCGCCCTGCCCCGCACACTGTCCCCGAAATACCGCTGGCCTAAATAACGCTTCATACCCAGACCAAAACCCTCCAGTTTTTTTTTTTTTTTTCTTCTCTTTTTTAACGTCACTAATGCCCGCGTATCAGCACACTTGTACCGGGTGTGTTTGAATTCACACAGTGGGGTGCGTCCAGATTTATGCCAGACAAGAGCCAGATTATAGATAGTGATGGCGTGCGTATGTGCACCTATATGTGTTTGGATGTGTATGTATTTTCATGGGGAACAATGCGTGACGTCGGAACGTGCGCCCCGGAGGAAATGTGTGACTCGGCTTGTGTGCATTTGCAATGAACAACGAGGAGTGTGTGTGTGTGTGTGTGTGTGTGTGTGTGTGTGTGTGTGTGTGTGTGTGTGTGTGTGTGTGTGTGTCCTCTCACCCAGAGCCCATGGTTTGTCCTCCCCGGGCCCCAGGCGACATGGGTCCTTGTATTGAGTAAAGAGCGCATGCTGCTGTTCCAGCTTGTCCTCTGGAAAAAAACAAAAAAACACAACAACCACATACATAGCATTACAGACAGCAAAAAAAAAGTAATACATTACAACATTATGACTTTATTTATTAGTGCCTGGGAGCGGTAGGAGAAGTCCTTTTCCTCTCCAGTGAGTGATCAGGAAAGCAAACAATGACCCATGTTCTTGTTGTCCTTTTACTGGAATGAAATCCAGTAGTAATGGGAATACTTTTGTAATGGGAAGTCAACTTTTCTTTCATTTCTGATCTAAACTAGCTCAGTTTACGATGAGTAATTATGACAAATCAGGGGATATGGGTGGGTTATACTATAGTTTTTGGATAAATCAACTTTGATCCTATTTAGAGGGGGTGATAACAAACGTAACAACTCTTTAAAATTGGTAACTAAATATTATTGATGAAGTTATGACTAGTACTCGTCACTACCATCGCTATACATAAAATTATAGTACAGTACTAGTAGCAAGAAGACAGTACAATGAATCCTATACTTACAGCAGGTTTGACTGAGATTGACTGAGTTTTTGATGATTGTTAATAATATTGATATTTTTTAGATAGAAGCTGTCCATAGCTGATATTTTGTGCTTTAAATTGGACCATTTTCATGCCAAGAAATTCCCCCCAAAAATGACAAGGATTCAGATTTTTATTCTTGTCAGGATGTAAAAGCCTCTGAAACAGCTTTTAGACCATCATGGGACACTAAAACTCTCCACTGAAACCCAGACTAATGAAATTCTTAGGTGGGTTTGCAGCTCCTTAAGGGAAATCTTCATCGAATATTTCACAACTTGCCACCCCTTAAGAGTAAAAAAAAGGGAAGAACCTCCATCAAACTGATAAAAAAAAGTATATATCTACCCTTCCCCTTACCAGAGGAGCAGTTGTCAAAGTTGAGGTCTCCCAGGATGACGTCGAAGGCCACCAGGTCTTCCAGCACCTTTTCTCCTTCCGGTGGTTGGGATGAAGACTGGCGAAACTCGGCCCCCCACTGGAGCAACAGGTCCAGCTGCTCACAACGCACCGACGCATCGCCTGGCGGATGGAGGAGTGTGTGTGTGTGTGTGTGTGTGTGTGTGTGTGGTAGAGAGAGGGAGGAAGGAGGGAGGAAATGAGAGAGGAAGAGAATTAATACAAAGCGTCGCCCGTCAAGCCACCCGAGCGTATCTGAATTAAATTGAATTGAACCGACCTAAGAAAGAGAAAGCGAGAGAGGAGGAAAGAGGGATGGAGAGCAGGTCTGGGTATTGCCAAGGAGCTCACAATACAATTCACTATCGATAGAGTGGGTCAGGATACGACTCAATATGACACAATATGAAACAATACAATATGAAAAAATCCGATACAATACGTTCCGATGATGATGGCACACACTTATTTAAAGTTCCATCTGTTTTTAATTGTATCTCTGTTTGTTTGTTTGTTTATTTTTAGTTGTACCTGTTTATCTCTTGTATTACCTTTTATTCCTATTTTTTATTTAAAAAAATTTGGCACACATTTTTATGTAAAGTTGAATCTGTTTTTAATTGTATCTCTGCTTGTGTGTTTTAGTTGTACCTGTCTGCCTCATATATTAACTTTTATGCCTATTTTCTATTATTGCTGCTTTTGCGTTTTATTGTATGTAAAGCACTTTGTAAACATTGTTTTTCAAAAATTGCTATACAAATAAAGTTATTATTATCATTATTATTATTATATGATACGATGCAATACAAAGCGATACAATATATATATGATATGATGATATATATGGCTCTGGACACAATACGATACTCTATGCTATGATTCCATATAACAGTGATATTTATTTATTATAATGCTTTGGCAGCATTTGTTTCTGTCCGCTTATGCCAACAAAGCCAATATAAATTTTCGAATTTGAAACACAAAGAAGAGAGAGGGAGGGAAGGAGAGGGAGGAGGTGAAGTGTGGGGGACAGAGTGTGAGAGAGAAATAATAGCTCGATAGTGGAGAGTGTGAGAAAGAAAGAGGTGTAAAGATATTGTTGGGTGAGTAGGTGGCTTTGGCTTTCATTTTGATTTTTCCCAGCTCCAGCTCAAGTACATGTGAAATCTATTTGTTTTGTTTTTTTTGTTTTTTTTGTTACTGTAGCGTCCAACAGAACATGTTTGTTTCATTTTGGGTGTTCGCATAGAAAAAACAAAGAAAAGTATGTATGCAAGCACAGATGAATGCAGCATACCAGGGTTTGAGTAAAATATGTTTTGGAAGGCAAATACGGATATTTTTGGATTCAAGCTACCAATAGCTGATTTACAAAATCTTCAAATTTGGCGATTTTCATGTCAAAAAATTACAATAAATGACAAGTATTCAGTGTTTCCCAGAATTGTCTTCTCGTCAGGGTGGAAAAAACCTCTGAAACAGCATTTAGACCAGTGGTTCTCTACGTGGGGTCCGGGGACCACTAGGGGTCCTTGAGGGGGTTCCAGGGGGTCCCCAGCAAATTGATGAATTGTTAAACTTCAGCATTATTTCATTTACAAGAAGTTAACACAAATAGAGAATGTAGAAGAATGACTGTTTTGATCATAGTTTCTCTGTTATCTCTCTACCTACAGTACAGATAGTCATGGGATTCTGGACCAAATCATATGTGACAATAAAAATATTTTCAGATCTCATCAAATGGGGGTCCGTAGCTCTATTATGGACTAAATTAGGGGTCCTTGATATGAAAAAGGTTGAGAATCACTGATTTAGACCATCCTGGGACACTAAAACTCTCCATTGAAACCCAGGATGATACTACTACTACTACTATTACTACTACTACTGCTACTACCAGAGCTTGAATTGGGCCCAACAAATTGGGTAACACTTCACAATAAGGTTACACTAAATTAAGGGTTAGTTAATGCTTAATAAGGGTTAGTTAATGCTTAATACACATTAGCTAACCCCTAATTAATGTACCCTTATTGTAAAGTGTTACCAAACATTGATTATTGTTCTGCGAGCATCACCATCTGCCCTGTATGCTTTGTGGAAAAAATATTGCTGTAATAAATTTAAAGTACAAAAGCATTACACTTCAATGCGGCCACCTTTAAAGATCAGCATGACCTCAATTTTTACTGCGGTGGAGCTCGAGCGTGCGTCAGCCTGTCAGCAGGCCTCATGCGATATTAGTCCCACCCGATCGAGTGTGAGTGAGTGATGGACGAATCATAATCACACATGTGGAATATGATCAAAGTGTCTCATTAGAGTCAGTTCAGGTGAAGGTCTTCCCATAGACAGCCAGTGCAGTATGGATCGATTCCACAATAAATATTTAATCCAGCAAACTGCATGCTTTTAATAATGCTTTTAGTGCATGGGCCAATATCGGCTTGATGTATCATCAAACTGACATATCGGTCCAACCCTAGTGTACACACACACACACACACACACACACACACACACAACACACACACACACACATACACACACAGCATGCGCCCCAAGCAGGAAGAACATTCTCATATACAAGTCTTCTCACCCAGAAAAAGAATCAGGTCTCTCTCTCTCTCTCCCCCTCTCTCTTATTTTCCCTCCCTCCCTCTCTTTCTCCCTGCACCCCCCCCCCCCCCCCCCTCTTTATGTTTGATGTATCTTTAGAAACAGCCCCGGCGCTGCTATATTTAGGGCTCTGCGAAGCGTAGGAGGAGCCGGGAATAGCAGGCGGACGGAGTCGGTCGGGGGGGTGCGGTGGTGGTGGTTGGGGGGGGGGGGGGGACGTGTCTCTGGTAAAAAATGAGGGAGGCATCGACCGGAGCCTTTAAATAGGGCTGTGACGCCTTAAACAGCTTGAGCCAGTCGCCATGGGAACGGCAGGAGGAGGCGCGCCGAGGGGTTTTGATGCGCCCATTTATCTGGCTATCTGGACATACACACACACACACACACACACAGACACTCACACGGTATGTGTGTGTCTGTTAGTTGTAGCTATCTGGCTGATATAGAGAGAGAGACAGAAAGAGAGAGAGAGAGAGAGAGAGAGGTGGTGGACAATCACAAAGACACACACACCCACACACAGAGCAAATATCCTCTCCACAGCAGAGAACAGAACAGTGGAAGACATTGTAATATAGTATCAATATATTTATGTGTGCAAGTGCATGCAGAGAGAGAGAGAGAGGGAGAGAGAGAGAGAGAGAGAGAGAGAGAGAGAGAGAGAGAGAGAGAGAGAGAGAGTAACTGTACCTTCTATGGCGTGGAGGTGCGTACACGTGAGGTATCCCACAACCCTTTGCTCCTGATGGGAGGTGCCCACATGAACCTGCAGGAACCACAGAACCCACATGACAGGTGTGTTTACATGCGCAGGTCACATCTCATATTACTGAATATAGCATAAGCTTTATAGATCACTGTGGGAAATAGTAACAGGATACAGCAGAGAAAAATAGAATATAAATAAGGATATAGGAAATGGGGGGAATTAAACAAAACACAGCTGACAGTTATGACAGCAGTGGAAGTGTATGAATCAAAAGTATGGAAATAATAGGATTAAGTGCAAGAAATATGTACAATATGAAAACGTAACAAAGATGTGAAATTAATGCAGTATGGGATCAGTTAAAGAAATGTCGAGAAATATGCAATATGTGACACATTAGAATGATTTAAGAGTGAATACACACAATGTCAATACAAAATGTCACATTTGCATGAACATGTCTACAAAAGGCCATTCATATGTACAGAACAGCGTCTAGCGGAGACACGTGTATCTCATCAAATATTTATATTATATTATAATTTACACATGCAGACTTCGATAAACACAATCGTTACAATAGAAACTGAGCTCATGTAACCTGTGAAAAAACAGCAGTAAACGGGATTCCATGTACACATCCAAGTGTGTCCTGGGAAACATACTTTGTACGTGTTTTGAGTAAAAATGGAATATTGTTTTCATGAAAGTAAATGCACTCCTCCCCCCCCCCCTCTTTCAGACAATTTGAGATTACTGATTACCGGCTCATAACTGATTGCAGCCTAAGGCACCAGCAGCGTGGCGGGCAGCAATAGCATTGTGATTTGCTGCCGATGAGTGATGTTGCTAAAAAAAAAAAAAAAAAAAAAAAAAAAAAAGGCAAGCTGCTGTCAACTATGAACCATCTTGTCTCGGTTGATCAGCCTCCAGAAAATGAACCAGCGTCCAGAAAAATGTGCTAGTTTTTGTCAGACATCGTCTCTTTAAACAAAGTGACTGGATGGCTGTTCAAGTTCAGACAGGCAAAACTTCATAGCGGAAATGATGAATATTTATTACGTACTCCTATGTGCAACTTTAAAGAGTAAATGAACCCCAAACCCAAATCTGTGGTGAAGCCTGACATCTAGTGGTGAAAAGTAGGGTACTGCACTGGCCATCTGCTCTTGGCTGGTCTTTGTGTCACTAGGTACTTTTCACCAGTAGATGTCAGGCTTCACCACAGATTTGGGTCTGGGGTTCAGTTACTCTTTAAAGTGCTAATCCTCGAGTTCCTTGTTTTTCCTTGTCAATCAAACTGTCGTCTTTTTCCTTGGATTTTCTGTTTGACTTTCTCTAGGCGGCGCTCTTTTCTCTGTCTCTTCACCCATGGTGGCTATCGCTGCTCATGCTAACTACCCAGCTCTTCTTCTATTTATTCCAAACAAACCACAAACGTAAAGCGCATCACTTCAGAGCATTTTCCCCCAGAAATTACCTACCAGACACCGCCTGTTTAGAACCGCAAATGGAAAAGCTTTCACGAACTGGACAAAGAGTTTTTTTAAAACGGACAGAAAAGTCATTGATCAAGGAATCGGAAAAAGCCGGTAGATTTTCCCCCCTGACATTTGTACAGCCTTGACATTCTCCTCATTATAAATGAGCATTATAAATGGCGTGGCATGGTCCCTGGGGCATGGAACATGGTTTATTGGTAGGAGGAAATGTCAGCTATCCACTGCTCTAAACAAAAGGCAGAATTGGACATTGTGCAGGGTTTCTGCACCGACACCATCAACACCAACAACAGCATATCCTCCGGTAATGTCCTATCATTGCCACTGTTATTGCGCATGCAATTCCATGCAAAGGCATAAAGATGAAGCAGTGGGGTTGGAGTGATTTCACCACCAGCCAAAATTTCCATGTATTGTTTGAAATGACCCATGACACGACGCAAACGTGCGGATCAAACAAGGAGCTGAAGCCATTCTTTTTTCAGCACTTCCTCATATGATTTATACATTTTTCAATATTGCTTCCCAGCCTCCGTTTCCAAGCCCCCCCCCCCCCCCTCCCCTCGCAATAACTTCATCACCGCTCGACGTCTCTAATCAGACGTCTTTAAGAATCAGCGTCGAGGAGTCCTTCAGAAACACAGACTCGAGCCACCGAGCCGAGAGGGAGCGCAGGTCTGGAGTGGAGGTGGGTGGATATGGACTGATGAGGAGGAGGAGGCGGAATAAAGGGTTGCAGAGAAAAGGGAGAACGGTGATTGTGGGGTGGTTAGTTTGAAGTGGAAAAGCGCTTGGGTGGAGTAGACCTATAACAAGACAGAATGCTCTCTGTTAGAGGGACAGAGGTGGAGCTGGGCGGGGTACGGCTCCATCCTCGTAATTAAAGAGGTATTTTTGTAGAGCTCTGGGATTTTATCCTTGAAACATTTTAAACCTTTAAAGTAATAATCCATAACATTTTCATCTAAATAAATGGGTGTTTTGCTACTATCATGGATTGATATAACACAATAGTGATTCATAGCCTATAGCCTATATTTGGAATATACAGAAGAAGAACTGGGTAGTGAGCATGAGCAGTGATAGCCACTGTGACTGAACAGACAAACTCAAACTGCATCAACAGAAAATCCAAGCTCCGCCCACACTGTTTGATTGACAGGTGATCTCTGCTAAGTGCAGTGCAGAAACGCCACAGCAGTGAGTGCTGAGCACCAAAGATGGAGACAAAATAATACAAAACCACAGCAAAGAGTGCATAGCATCAAAGATAGAGACAAAATAAAAAAACAGCAGGATCTCACGGATTACCACTTTAATTATTTTACCCTTGTAGTATTTATACACTTTTAAAGCACCCATACCTTGTGATAAAATAAGCAAGTGTGGCCCTCACTCCTTGATTCAGACAAATTCAAAGATTAATCCAGTATGTGATTACAATTTAAAAAAATCAGTACTTATCTCCATGGTAAATTACCTATGGTGTTACAGCGCCCTATTGGGGAAAGGAGTTTTCACTCAGACAAATTGGAACTGATTGCCAATAATGGGATGGCTGTTTTGGCTTGGTATCTGTACAGAGCTCCTAATGAAAAATCCTAAAAGCCACAATAAAGCATTAGTCTAATTAGCCCCGACTTTAATACCGAACACAAAGCTCACATTTTAGACCGGAGCGCAGTAAATCTACCGCACCTCGAGGCGATATGTTTCCCCGTCTAAGATTTGTAGCATTAGTTCAATTAAGCTGCACTTAATGGAATGACTGTTCTGTCTGAAAGACTGGGCTGGACTGGACCAGACTAGAACAGACTAGTCCAAGTTTGTTATAGAAGCTGAACCAAAATTCAGCCATGATCCAAATAGATTAAGACACCAAGGGTTGTTTACTGCAACTCTGGGTTCAAATCCACTCATGATTTCTGGGAGTGAAGTTTTCATTTTTAACCATTTTTAACCATGACCAAAACCTTAAACCTAACCGTAACTGTTTTAGTTGCCTAAACCTTAACCGTTAGCTAACCTTTTCATGTGAAAATGTCATGTCCAATTCCTGTTATTGTCACATAATCCACATAACAGTGGTGGAGGAATGCAATCTTCACATAATTTGTGTCCATAATGCGTAATCTGTGTTTCAGAACTCATTAACTGGTACTATTTGACCCAGAGAGCAGGACAGTCCAGACTGGTCCAGACCAAAACAAACCTAGTCTAGACCCAGACCATTCAATTTCTGCATGGTTTCCTTCTTTCTCCCTTTTTGTTTTCTCTCATTTCTGTTCTCCGGCCATGTTTTCCTCCACCTCTTGCTTTGCTCCTTATTATAACATCATGGTTACACATATTTTTCACATATTATTTATATTAAATATGTTTATATATAGCACATATTTCATGTTTAGGTATCCGTACTTCAGTAGTCGTGACTGCCGCCTGTCTGTAAATCCATAAATGTTAGTAATCCATACTTCCTACTCAGTCTGCTTCAACTACTGTGTTGAAATTGTCATGTTTATATGTTTATATAACCCCGCATGTATTTCTCTTCTATTATCACTTTTATTGTTTTTTATTGCTTGGTTTGTATTCAATCTGTGCACTTATACTCTAATTTTCTTGTGTTTACCCTATTACTTTTGCTGCTTCAACAGCCTAATTTCCCTACGGGGATCAATAGAGTTTAATCTTGTCATCATCTCATTCTTTCTTTTCTCTTCCTTCCATCTCCCCAACTCTCTGTCCTCATTCCTTCCCTCTCTGTTGCTTCTCTCTCTCTCTCTCTTCTCCCCCTGCCCTTCCTCCCCCCTCTTGCTTCCCCTCTCCTCTTCTCTCTATCTGCATGCTGCCCTCTGTATTAATATTTCAGGGGCTTAGCCATGCTTGAATAGGTGTGTGTGCACCCTGAAACTGACAATGGGCCTGAGGGGATTCTTGTGGAGTACGTCTTGCTTGGGTTGTGTGTGTGTGTGTGTGTGTGTGTGTGTGTGTGTGTGTGTGTGTGGGTGTGCCTGTGTATGTGTGTGTGTGTTTGTGTGTGTGCACTCATGCATGCAAGCCAGAGTGGACTTCTACATTTGGTTTAAGTGCATACTGTATGTTTATATTTGCTTCTGCCGCTGTATGCAGAAGATGAAGTTAAGATGATGCCGGTGCTAATTGGAGTCTTGTGTACCGACGCGAGAAGAAGAAGAGCCTCGGCTGGAAGGAATTTAGGCGGAAATGAGTTGAAAGTCTTTTTGTTCTCTGTATGAAACAGAAATGAAATGCATTTTTTTGTTTTAATAAAACAGCAAATGAATCAGAAGACAGGATACGAGATGCTAAAACTTGATCTCTCCCAAGACTTCCTCTCATCGCAGCATTTGAGACGGAGCTAAACCGAGCTGAAATGAGCTGTTGAGAGGTGATTTCACACCGGAAACCCGACCAAACCGAGCCTGATTATGAAACCGCCGTTTGCTATAACGAATCAGCCTCACCGGGAGCTGAAATTTCGCCTCGCTTTACCCGCATGAGTTTGATTGCTTCCCTTGAAAAATAAGCGGCAAAATTGTAGTGATGACATGCAAGCGAAAGAAGGCAGCACACTGACAGAGCAGTCATTATGATTAGTGCTTTAGGTTGATGTCTTTCTATAGTCCAGTCATTATGATTAGTGGTGTGGTTGACATCTTTCTATAGTCCAGTCATTATGATTAGTGGTGTGGTTGACATCTTTCTGTAGTCCAGTCATTATGATTAGTGGTGTGGTTGACATCTTTCTATAGTCCAGTCATTATGATTAGTGGTTTAGGTTGATATTTTTCTATAGTCCAGCCATTATGATTAGTGGTTTAGGTTGACATCTTTCTATAGTCCAGTCATTATGATTAGTGGTTTAGGTTGACATCTTTCTATAGTCCAGTCATTATGATTAGTGGTTTAGGTTGACATCTTTATATAGTCCAGTCATTATGATTAGTGGTGTGGTTGACATCTTTCTATAGTCCAGTCATTATGATTAGTGGTTTAGGTTGACATCTTTCTATAGTCCAGTCATTATGATTAGTGGTTTAGGTTGATATCTTTCTATAGTCTAGTCATTATGATTAGTGGTATTGTTGACATCTTTATATAGTCCAGTCATTATTATTAGTGGTATTTCAAACCTTTATTTAAACTCGAATAACCATTGAGGTTGCCCTCATTTACAATGATGTCGAGCAACAAACAAGTTCAAAGTTTTAAATAAATAGGACAAGACATAGATGAGAATAAAGAAAATCAATTAAAACAGTTACACATTGAGGCAGGGAGGTTTGTGATCATGGTTTTAAATTGTCCATAGGTTAGTAGAGTATTGATTTTTAGTGTGTGTTGAAGATCATTCCAAGAATTTGGAGCACTAAAATAAAAGGCTGATTGTCCAGATTTAGACCGTGCTTGGGGGACCTTAAGCATAAGCAAGTCATTTGAGCGAGTTTGATAGGGTCCAAGGTTCCAGTCCAGCATCATTGAAATGTAGGGTGGTAGCTTTCCAACGAGGGCTTTATATATAAACAAATACCAATGTTTATTACGCCTCTCTGCCAGAGAAGACCAACCCACCTTATCATACAGGATACAATGGTGAGTACCATAGCTATCACCAGTAATAAATCTGAGGCCCCTGAGGTATGGTTGACATCTTTCTATATTCCAGTCATTATGATTAGTGGTTTAGGTTGATACCTTTCTATAGTCCAGCCATTATGATTAGTGGTTTTGGTTGACATCTTTATATAGTCCAGTCATTATGATTAGTGGTTTTGGTTGACATCTTTCTATAGTCCCATTATGATTAGTGTTTTGGTTGACATCTTGATGAGACAATTTAGATTAGCTGAAACTCTGCTTCAGCATTATATTCTTTATTCTATCATGCTGCATTTTAATCCTTTTGTCCCAGGCTTGGCAGCAGCACCACCATTGTCTTCTTCAGGGAATCTAGCTTTTATAAACTTTTTGTGCAGGTGTTATAAGTCAGTGTTATTAGTCACAAATACCCAAAGGACATTTTCCCAAAGTAAATACCAGGTGGTGGTAGAAATTTACAGGTTCCTGGATAGAGTCCCGCTTGAAGCTGATTGGCTTTCACTTTATTAAGTCAGACAAATTTCAAGCAAACGCCTCAAATTTCAAGCGAACGCCATTTTGTTCTGAAAGGGCTAAACATAAAACACAAACTTATACATAAGTATTGGGAGAGTGATCTAAAGCTGTTTTTTTTTTACGTGTACATCATATGGATTTCACCACAAAAGAACAGGATGAGGCAACACAGCTAACCATCAGCTCTTTTTCTAGGACTTTATTATCATAAAAAGACAAAAGACAGCATTTTTAAATAATTATAAAGGAAGTATAGAAGGTCCCACACAGACACAGTGTAGTACTAAAAGGGATATAAGACTATATTTTAGAGCTGAGACCTCTGTGGTATACAGTTACCCTGGCCAATGTTTGAATAGATGTAGAGAGAGGCTGAAATCCCTTTGCCCCTGAATAGGAAAGCAATTTGTGTCAATAAATTGAGTTGACCTCAATAGTGAATAGAGGTCCTTTTGGTCATTAAAGGCCAGGGGTGGATTTGGGAAATTCTCCCATTGATTTCCATTCTATCCAATCTAGATTTGAGTGTGTCCCTGTTTTGAAGCTTAATCCGTAGTAATGCATTCAAACTCTGCATTTACACACACGCACACACACACACTCTCAGGCCTCTTCAACCATGCACTCAGTAGTTTGAAATAATTATAAGAGGGGATAAATGTTGAGACTGAAAAGCCTTAATTACTGAGCTGGCGCTGGCTCACTCTTTAGGGAAACATTTTTTAATTAATATTATATCTCTGCCTCTCTCTCTCTCTCTCTCTCTCTCTCTCTCTCTCTTTCTCTTTCTCTCTCTCTCTCCTTTCTCTGGTACACAATTCTGGTTTGTGCTGCTGACCTGCTGCTTTTTAGGGAAATACGTCCATGGGGAAATTAGGAGTATGGTTGCCCACAGTGAGATTGACAAGAGATTGAATTTATATTGGGAAAATAGCAGTTGCGCACGTTAACATGCTTATTAGAGGCTATTGAGAAGAACTGGGAACAATAGCAGGAGACGGCTGTAGTAGGGTTTGAAGTCATTGTGTAACTTTGCTACACAGTTCAGTGCAGTGATAATATAATTATACACATGAGATAATTTGGTAGTGCTTTTACCCAAAGCATGTTACAATTTAAGTGCGGTAAAAATAGAACCTTGGCAGCGTCAGTGCCGTTAATTTAACCATTGTATTCATTTGTGCTGTTGATGAGAAATAGAATACTACTCTGTAGAAACAAATAGTGTAATAACTTGTAAGCTATTGGATAATGCAATAGCTTGTCAGAATGTAATAAGGTGTCCCTCTGATACCTTAATGTAATAAATTGTCAGATAAATCATACCATCCTCAGATTCATATTTTAATGATTAATAGAAGTTACACCCTTAGGATGTAATAATTGCCAGCAGGAAAAAAAAATTTGTAATATCAGGTTTTATTACATCTTCAGTTATTACATTATCTGTTGCTACTTGGTCTCAATCACACATCTATGATGCACAAGGGGTTTGACAAAATCTTGAATATTTGACTCGAGGCATCTCTAGTTATTAACGCATTAAGTAAAGTCAGCTCAGACTGGCAAAGAGGCAGAGGGAATCAGTGTAAAACTCTAAAACGGAAATAATAGAGTTTACTTTCAGTGTTTTGGCAAGAACACACACACCGGTTAACCATTAGTTGATTGACCAAGCACTCCTTGTTGGCATCGTCTTGTTGTTCTGATACTAGGAGCATTTTTCTTTGTAAGGCTCTCTCTTAAAGTGGGTTTTACATTTGCATATAAATAAGTGTCCTTCTCACTACTGTCTATTGTCAGTTTATGTAACACAATAGTGATTCAACCCATAGCCAATTCATGAAAGCTTTTCCATTTGCTGTTCTAAACAGCCGGTGTCTGTAGCTCTTTCCTGGGAAAAATCCTCACAGGAAGTGATGCGTTTTACATTTCCAGTTTGTTTGAAATAAATAGAAGAAGAACTGGGTAGTTAGCATGAGCAATGATAGCCACTATTGCTGAACAGACAAAGAAAAGAGAAACTCAAACTGCATCAACAGAGAATCCAAGGAAAAAGTACTGGACACACTGTTTGATTGATCTCTGGGAAGTGCAGTGCAGAAACACCACAGCAATGAGCGCTTAGCACCAAAGATGGAGACTAAATCAAAGAAAACGATCATGAGTATTACCACTTTAACATTTTCTTCTTGACTGCGCCTCCATATTTTTGTTTGATACGAAAGAACAAACACAAGCATCTAGCAGAGAGGAAGAGGGACGCAGCGTGAACATCAGGTACATCAAATGAGCTGCATCTAATGAGATGCATCCCAGCTGGCTGGAAGCGAGCCGGAGTGTCTCGTAGTAATGAGCGAGAATGACCAAAGGTCCGCGGAGGGGAAGCAACGGTTCGCAACAAGACGCCGCTTTGGAAAGCTGCCAAGATGTCTGGAGGAGGGAGAGGGGCACAGAATGAACAGCAGGCACATCAAAGCACAGCAGCTGGCTGGGAAACAGGCAGGTTATGAGGAAGACGTACCACAACCCAATACTGAATGGCGTTACATCGAAAGGAACTGTAACTTGTGTTGAGATACGTCCCTGGCAGTTGGCAGGAAGATGAGTTACAAGGTAAAAGGAGGGTTCTTTGGTTAGGTTAGTGGTTCTATATACAGTGGTGGAAGAAGTATTCAGATCTTTGACTTAAGTAAAAAGTAGCAATACCACAGTGTAAAAATACTTTGTTACAAGTAAAAGTCCTGCATTCAAAATCTTACTTAAGTCAAAGTACAAAAGTATTAGCATCAAAATATACTTAAAGTAGCAAAAATAAAAGTACTCATTATGCAGAATGGCCCATTTCAGAATCATATATATCATGTAATTGGACTATAATTATTGATGCATTAATGTGTTCATCACTTTAATGTTGCAGCAGGTAAAGCTGGAGCTAATTTTAATTACTTTATATACTGCTGGGTAGCTTAACCTATAAAAAATATATCAATTTATAAGTTGATTTATAATTTGTATTAATAATCTAAATCTGGAAAGTAACTAGTAACTAAAGCTGTCAAATAAATGTAGTGGAGTAGAAGTATGAAGTAGCATGAAATGGAAATACTCAAGTAAAGTACAAGTACCTCTAAATTGTACTTAAGTACAGTACTTGAGTAAATGCACTTAGTTACATTCCACCACTGTCTATATAGTCCTGTACTGACTCAAAGAGCCCTCTGATTTGTTCAACTAAAAAAAATGGTAAATCATGATAGATAACCCAGTGTAGTTGTCTTTGTAGTACTTTCAATACTGCTGGTTCGGAGCATTTCATGCATTCTCAAATGGTTCTTTACAGCACCATAAAGGTCCATAAAGGTGTTGACAACAAGCATGTTCAGAGCAGTTTATTCAAACAGTGGATTCAAACTGATTTCCTCCTTTAGTTTGGTTTATTTGGCCAGGTGAGAACAATGCCATTTGAACTCTGGTGGCACCAAGTAACGGCACTGAGACACCTGAAAATGCAGGTTTCAGACAGACAGTTACAAGAGAACTGTAGTGCGGTTCATTAGGAGTGAGAGCGTAATCCAACTACCAACTACAGGAGACAACCCCAAAATGCAAGGGATTATGGGTATAAGGTGACGGATGTTGACATCTGATAGCCAGCAGTTCCTCATGCTTGGAAAGTCTGGACTGATATCGCTCATATTCAGCTATTTCTTCATCTTAACTGGTATGAACACCAGAGCAGAAGAGACAGATGAGTCCTGCTTAGCTAAAGTTACAAGGACTTACAGTACCTTTACAGTTGCACAGTTTGGACCAAAGAAAATGAGAACCATAGGCGTGATTGCACTCTAAATAACCATTTTCTGCCACTATATAGAACCCTTTTGGTTACCATTGTAGAGGCAGCGTCAGCCAAGATCCTAATGCTGAATGATGTTGCATCAGAGAATAAGCAGCTTGCATTGAGGCGTGTTCCTGCCAGTTGGCTGACAGCCAGCCTGTCAGAGGGACCTGGAGTGACCCGGTATAGGAGGAGGCGGCGAAACAGGGATGTGAGGCCAACTTGTAAGCTGGAGTGACAGTCAGCAGGTAGCAGGAGCTAACAGGATGAGACTGTCAGCATGCAGGCTGTGATGAAGTGTGTCTATATTAGATGTAGTACAACCTGCAAGCAAATAGGAGGGATAGGAATTGCCTAAGGGCACGTATGGACGCATAAATGCATGCTCACACACACACACACACACACATGCACACACAGGTACCCGTCATCGGCATCGGGTTATATGAAGCGGAAGCTAACCAGCGGGAACTGGATCAGATCCAGGCTCAGATCGTGATAGTCACAGTACGTGGCTGATTAATGAACCCACAGACTGTCAACACTTACAGTATCCCAGGAGCACGCACACATGCACACACACAGCGGGACAGTGGGACAAACACACACACAAACCGTCTAACACTTCATCACTATTACATTGCGCGATATCTATATAGGGTTTACACTGTGCGCTCCTCCCTTTTCTCCCAAAGGAGGACGGCCAAACTGCTGCCTTTGTGTATTTTACAGACAGATGGAAGGCAGTGTTTCATAGACAAAGAGGAATTGCAGTACAAAAGACAGCCACAGCATAAATCAATCTCAAACAGCCCATACAGGACAGTTTATAGACTGGTAGCCAAAATGGTAGTCATTGTAAAAGTCCATCCACCATGCGTAAGGCTGCATGTCCATGAGGGATCCATGTGAGACTCTGAGAATTGGGATGATATATTCACATCAAGCATTCAAGCATTCTATGGTACCCATCTTAGGTGTACAATCCAATAGACCAATTCTATCAGGTTTTGTTTTGGGGGTTATAACATCCCCAGGTCTACATGTGCTACAACTGTGTCCAAATTTTCAAGCTAGATGGAGGAAACTCAACTCATAACTGCAGCATAAAGCTATGCTGCAGAGGGTGTTGAGGCCTCACCTGGTTGATGAATATGATTCCGGATCTGCTTAGGTCAAGCTAATTTGATTTAATTAAGATGGACTGCTGACAGGTCTTCTTTAGTCTAACTCTCTCTCCATCTCGATCTGTCCCTCTTTCATACTCACTTTCACTCTCTTTCACGAATGTATAATACGTTAATTTAGTATAAATAGACTTAATGGGCAGATTCAATTACTGCCTTGCCAAAGTTACAGATAATGGCTTCGGAGATGACAAGATTAGCCCTCGGCTGAAACGGCACCAAGCAGCGATCAGAGCGCAGACACATTTCTGCTTCGGGAAAAGCATGAAAATTAGGCCTGAAGTGACATTTAGTTCCAGTTCAGCTCAGTTTGAAATGGAATGAGATGTGGAAGAAGAAAAACTCCTTTTCTACCCCTTTACATCCTCGACGTGAAGAGGAGAGACTTCAAAAAATGCCCCCAAGGAAACAGGAAACTGTGTTTTCAATAATTCAGGTTGTCTCTTTCCGTGACAGCTGGACTGAAAATCTCTGTCCAACAAAAGATGGAGTCGTGTCAGAGGCCCCAAAAGGCAGCCATGCATGAACATGAAGACTGGGGTATTAATTATGACATTTTCCAAACTGGTGTAAACCTTGACCTTTCAGACAGAACAACTCCAAAATTAATCTCTGAAACCAAGAAGAAAATTACGAGGATGTCTGGAAAGTTTAGTACGAAGTTGTCCCGAGAATAATCTCAAATTTTTCAATATAGTTTGAAAAATTGAAAATATAACAGTGCTTCAGGGGTATGGGGGTGTGCGCCTGTGTGTATTTGCGTGGAAAATTATATATTTGCTGCATTGCTACCCTCCAGGCCTGATTTTGTGGTGGTCAGTCTCGCAATGTGACTGGAATTCTACGTGTTCTGGATGCGTTCCAGCCACAACTTGCACGCGAGCGATGTGAAAAGAAGTGGAAGAAGAGACAGAAAAAGTAATAAAAGTAAAGCATCTGACCTTGGCAAACAGCGCTCCCTTGGCAGCCAGTGCGTCCTCCCCTCTCCCATTGGGGTAGCACTCGTACCGCGCGTCCAGGATCGGGTAGCGACTGGCCAGCAGCAGGCCGCTGTTCAAGAACTTGAACCTGGAGCAGCAGCCTTTCCAGCCGTACCGCCCGACGTCACTCAGCACGTACGGGAAGTAGCGGTGCAACTGCCGCCGCAGCCGCGTCGTCGCTCCGTGGTCGAACACCTCCTGTAGAGCCAGGAAGTCCAGGTTGGCGGGGAAGAAGGCAGAGATCTCGTGGTCGAACCCGTCGTCCCCGTGGCGGCGCTTCCGACCCGGACGCTTAAAGATTGAGGTGCGCGGGACGTGCGAGAGAGTGTTGTTGGAGGATATCCCTCCTCCGTCCCTCCCTCCGTCACCTCCATGGTAGCGAGTGAGGGACTCCCGAGAGGCGGTCATGCTGCCCGTGTCTCCCGCCGCCTCCCCGGGCCGGTGATTCCCCGTTTCGGCCTCCTCCTCCTGAGGGTCCGGCTCTGGGGCGCTGATGCTGATCTGAACCCCTGAGGTATGAAGGGGGCAATCCGGGGAGGGTTTTGGCGGGGCCCCTTCCCCGTGCATGGGGCAGTCGTGGTGGCCCGGGCTGCTCTGAGCCCCTGGGGAATGGACACGACAGTCTGGGACCCCTCCTGTGGTGTGAACAGGGCAGTCTGAGCTGTTGTTGTTGGCCCCTGCAGGGTGGAGGGGGCAGTCCGCCGTACTGTCTGCTCCGTCTGGGTGAAGGGGGCATTCGGAGGAGCCCTGGTCCCCTGCGATGGGGTGGACGGGGCAGTCGGTGGCACCTGAGGGGTGGATTGGGCACTCAGTGAGGGGTTCGGTCTCAGTGTCGGCGGGGCCGTTGGTGGTGTGTGTTTGGTCTGGACGCTGGTCCAGAGAGGAGGTACGACGGAAACCTGTGGCCAGGCTGCTGAAAGATGCCGCACTGATGAATGGAAGAGAAAGAAATAAAGAAAGGAATCATCTGCAAATGGTTTTCTCTGCCTGTGAGTATAGTCATGCACAAAAGCTAAGGAATGGCAGTATGTGCACCAAGGGCAACTCCAATTTCATGGAAATTCAAGTTTGATTTGCCACATAAAAAACAAAGTTTCACAGATTGTTTTAGACAAAAATAATAATAATAATAAGTGTGCGGCTTCTCCCTTCTTTTGATGTTTATGACCTGCAAGCCAGCACCTCAACTACATAGGTGTGCGTTTTTTCTTCTCTTCCTTAGACAAAAATAAATACATCAAAAAATACAATAAATACAAACAATCAGACACTAAGAATAACCAGGAGCAAGCTTTCCTTACCTGATGGAGGTGTTGGTGGGCGAGTCGATGTAGATCTTAATCTGCGGCCGACTGGCACCGTTGCGAATCCTCTTCCCCACCTCGCGGGCTCTCCTCTGGGTGTCTGACAGGTTGTTGAACCTGGCCAGGGAGTCGGGCAGCAGGCAAACGTTGGCACTGCAGAAGCAGAAGCTCCTGCCCTGGGGCCTCCATTCCCCGATCCCGGCTCCCCCTGGCCCGGCCCCACCCTGCTCCGCCTGGTGCTTGTCTGGTCTGCAGAAGGTAGGTAAAAAAAAATACCAGGTCAAGTCAAACCAGACGCACTTGAGCTGCCTAATGTCCCTCCGTATTCACTGTGATATATTAAACATAATCTGTTATGCTAATGAGGCCATTAATGAAACTAATTAATGCATTCATTGCCAGATTTTTCTATGTCAACATACTCATCTTCACATAACAAATGGGGGATATTATTATGAACTCTGTATCTTAAAGCATTAAGGAGTGATAGTAGTTTGACGAAATCTGTTTTTCCTCATTAAAATACTAATTTATGCAGCAAGGTGCTTCAAAACCTAATCAGATCATCTACTCTATAGGGGGAATTGTATTGTTCTTGGGGTTTTGTGTCCACAGACAGAGAGACAGACAGACAGGCATCACCATGACAACATAAAATCATTTTAACTTTTAATTCAAAGGTAACAAAACTCCACACTCAGCAGATGTTAATTAAAACAACAAAATAAAGCAATTTTTGTGATAAATTAAAGACATGCACTTCACAGTACACTTTATAAATCGGCCACCAAAGCATCTTGCAGCTACTTTGTTAAAGAAGCATTAAGCAATCTATGATCACTAACGACCTCTATTGGTGACAAGTAGGGCTTGCAACAGTAGAGAGGAGTAAGATAGCTATTTAGAACAGAGATCCATTAGAAATATCTAGTGAAGAGGTAATATATCACCATGCTAAATGGATGAAATAATAATACTGCTTTGTCCTTTGCTTTCTTGGCTGGAGATTGAGGCTTTTTGGCTTTCGTAGCTGAAATGTGTTGTGATGCTAGTCACTCATCGAGTCCTCCTGGACTGAGCATTTTTGTTCCAAAGCCAGAAAGTCAGTTTTGATCTAGAAAGCCAGAAATCTCAGCTCTAGGCCAAATAATCGAGTCATTGGTATTGATCAGCAATCCTATCAACCCCCACAGATATATTGTGCTCATTTAGTGCTATGGGACTTATTTACCCTTTGAACACTAAAACAGATCAGCAGTCCCTCTTTTGAGAAGCTTTGTGAATGCACAGATACTAACTTGGGATACTGTCAGCACTAATTTGAGATATTGGTAGATGAATACAAACTCATGTTAACAAGAAATAATAATGATACACTACTGAATGGTAGGTGTAGATAGATATTAAATAATATTAACTAAATAAATACTAACTTGCAATAGGTGTAGAGATATACAGTAGTATTATTAACTAAATACATACTAGTCTGTGGTCGATGAAGACATACAAATAATGTTTCCACTTATATCACACGAATATACAGTATGTTTTATGTTTGGTAATTTTCACATCATATTCTGTGTTCATTTTTTCTCAGGAACTATCAGTATGTTCCACTGCTGGTATTTTGCACACCCTCAATACTTCTTTTCATATTTTTCACTCATGCTTTCCTACTTAACATGTTCTAAGGTCCTTATTTATATTTTATTTTTTGCTCTATCCTCTGACTATTTGCTGCTGCGATGACCCAATTTCCCCACAGGGATCATTAAACTTTCATCCTATTTTATATTAAAGAGGCTACCTGTCGCATTTTAACATCAATAAATCATTCCCACATTAATTTTGAGACACTAGCATAATTAGTGTACACAAATGAGACCATCGCCGAGAAGATTGACAGCTTCTACCTGTCTCTACGATGCATTTTACATTGCGTGGCACCGGCTCAGATTTGAAGGGAAATCTGCTGGATTGCTTTACGGCACAAAACAGGTAGAGGGCGCTGTTCTTCCAGAGCAAACAGAGTTAAAGCTTTCAGAGTTTCTGGCAACAGATGGTGGAAGGAGTGAAAGGCCGATGGAAAAATCACTTCCAACATGTTGATCCTCTTCAGGGAGGGGGAGGGGGACAGGAAGCAACAGGGCTTATGGGAAATGTAGTCTTAATTTTGAGAAACACTAGCACTAACAATACCACCGGCGTGAGATAGAGGCTACCAATCATCTCCACTATGGTCTCATTTGTTTACGGCAATTATACCAAGGTATCACAATTCATTTGATGATATATTGATGGTTAAAATGCTACACATAGCACCTTTAAAGAGTAAGTAAACCCCAAACCCAAAAACTACTGAAATCGCCATCTGCTATTGGCTAGTCCTTGGTACCAGGTGATGTCACCTTCTACAGAGTACAACAGGTGGTGACATCACCTGGCACCAAAGATCCGCCAATAGCAGATGGCCAGTTCAGTACCCTACTTTTCACCACTAGATGTCAGGCTTCACCACAGATTTGGGTTTGGGGTTTAGTTACTCTTTAACTACGTCAACACTAACCTGCGGTAGGTGTAGAGGTAGGGCTGGCGGACGGCCTGCAGGGGAGCCCAGAGGAGGAAACCCAGCAGGGCGAAGGGCAGGGAGGCGAGGAGGAGGAGCAGGTAGAGGGGAGCGGACACCAGGACACACAGGGTGAGGAAGGAGCAGGGGTCCTGGGAGCGCCGGCGCTTCTCCAGCGAGGTGGCCACGCAGGAAGCCAGGAGCCGGTCCAGCAGCCAGTAGCAGGGGAACACCAAGCTCCACGACAAGCCATCCAAGAAGTGCAGACAGGCACTGGGGTAAGGGGAGGTGTGGAGAACCATCTCTTTCCTTCTGTCTTTCTCTCTGCCTCTCTCTATCGCTTTCTCCTCACATGCGCCGTCCACGCCCGCATGCACTCTTAAACGTGAACGAGCACAAATCGCTTCCGAAAAATGGACAAACAAAAAACACAAAATAAATCAAAACTCAAATCTAGGCCCTCCCCCCGGCTTGGAGAAAGGTACACTACATGGTTTGGGTGATTTTTGTTTAACTTCACTGGCAAGCTTGCCTTAGCCTCACTTCCCCTTCCCTTAGCAATTCCACCCCCTACAGGAGGGGTCAAGTAGCACAGTCTCGAGGTAGGGGGTTGCCATGATGAGAGCTTTTTCCCTTGATGACGGATCTATGATTGCAAGGGCTCCACCGGCATCGGGATGGGATGGCCATTAACCATCACCACGTCCTCAGGACCTGGAGAGAGAGAGAGATCGATAGAAGAATAGAGGACGGAAATAGGGAGAGAGAAAGGGGAGGAAAAAGTGGAGAGAGATCAGCTGTGCGGTTGAGTCTCTGATGAGTCTCTGATGAAAAGCGTGCGGTGAGCAAAATGGACCTTGTTAATTTCCTAATGTCTCTGAATGCTTTCGGACAAATATATATTCCAACAATTGTTTCGATGTGCACAGGCAGAGATTACAGCCGTGCTCTGTATTCCTGATATGCTTGTATGCGTATGAGAGTACTGCATCAGTCATTTTTGTTGCTTTTGAAGATTATCAATGTTGGTGCAGGCCGTCGTATCAACATCTATTCAACGTAAATGTTTGATGGGTTGGATCAGCTCTTATCTCCATTCTGAGTTATTAAGATATGTGTAAAACAGCTGCATATTAGCATATAATGTGATCCCAAAAACAGCCTTTACTGGGCTATAAGATGGTATTTGGGATACTGTGAGTCTGAAAACACAATCAATGCAGGGACCTGCTCATTGACTAAGCTCTCAGAGACTTGACAAAAGTCTTCAGTCACAATAAGCAACTTGTTAACTTTACTTAGAAGAAAGACTACTGGTGTAAAAATAGTAAAAAGTAGCTGTAATTAACTAGTAGTATGCATAAAGATTGAGAGAACAATTCAATTTGTGATATTGTATATTTTTATAGACCATGTTGAGCATTCTAAAATTAAAATTCTTAAATTCATGCCACTGTTCAATCTGTGATGAAAAGCAAACTGAAAATGCCCATCCCATTATTCAATAACGTTGCTACATTGATCTTTCTTTTGCTACTAGCCTGATAAACTAGCTAGCAAGGCTAGCGCACTAGTAAGTAAGTAAGTAAACTTTATTTATAAAGCGCCGTTCAAAACCAGAGTTACAAGGTGCTGTACAATGAAAACATTAAAAAACAGAAAATAAAAATTAAGTTAGAAACAGAAAAGCAGAAAATAACAAAATAAAAACATTAAAAACTGCACAGAAGGTAAACACACACACTAGCACACTAGCTAGACAACAACCAGGCTAACGTAAACCAATAACAGTGTAGCTGGATGGATGTTAACTAAGCTACTATCATGGATAAATTTGAGTTGTTAATGTTACAGTTAGTTAACTTCATGTTTCCTCCATATGCTTACATGGGTTTGATGCAGGTGCTGTTTACAATTGGCCCTTTTCTGATGCAATGCTTGCAATGGAGAGCCCTATAAAATGTGTACTCTGTAATGTAATGTGGTTTAAAATGTAGCAAAGTATAATACTGTAATACTACAATTATTGAAAAATGTACACAAAAAAGCAATTCAATTCCAGGACCAGGAGTAAATGTATTACTACTTCCACCCTTGAATGAGTTACCAAGCATTTACAAGGTTGTTTTGGCATTACATTATTGTTGGGTAGGAAATTGTCTGTGGCAGACATGGGAACAGTTCCCAGAAGAGTATAGGTAATAAATGGCAGCAAATGGACCACAGTCAATATGACACAAACCACCCAACTGCACAAAGGATCGTATTTCCTCCTGCCCAGAGATGACCTAACCAGAAGTTACAGCCCCTGAATGCTTTGATACCAACACAGGCCAGAGTGGGAAGTGAACCAATCCCGCCAGTATGAATAAATGATGAATAGATAATTCATTCATTTTAACAGCTGGGGGTTTTAGGCAGGAACAGAAGGAGAGAGTTGACCTCAACGTAACCTCACAGACCCCACAGGGACCACCGGAGAGCGTAAAACACGGCACGTTTAAGTTAACATGGTGCCACATCGTACAGCAGAACACAATGTCACCTGAATCCATTAAACCATATCCACCGCTGCACCAGATTAAGTGTTAAACACCAAATCTGGTCTCTGCAGAAACGCACCATATGTTGCATACACATAACACAATAGTAATACTAGTGCTAAGAGATGCCTCATGCTCGCTACACATTGAAACCCATGCAGTCAGATAAAGGCTGTGGCTCAAGTTATGAAGATGTTGTGCAGTATAATGTAATAACTATTGGGTAACACTTTACAATAAGGGTCACTAAGTTAAGGGTTAGTTAATGCTTAATAAGATTAACTAACCCTTAATTAACAGTTAACTAATGTGTAATTTACTAATGGTGTTCATGTTAACTAAGGTATTAATTTATACATTATTTAATCGTTTATAAAGATGACTATTAAATAATGTATAAATTAATACCTTAGTTAACATGAACACCATTAGTAAATGATTACCAGACACATTAGTTAACTGTTAATTAAGGGTTAGTTAATGCTTATTAAGCATGATCTGGCAGTTATTACATTATCGGTTGCTCCATGCTGTAAATCAAGGCTTCTTAAGATGATACTTGACTTTTTAGCACACATGACTCTACAAGGGTTCATTAAGGGTCAACCACCAATACTGACCACTATAGGGGCTTGTAATCACCATTCTCCAACCAAATAGCCTATATACACAAACAGGACAAAGAAGACACATGTTCTGTTATATGTTCGTTTTGTGTCCAGGGTCTGCGTTTTTACCTTTTTCCAGGTAATACAATGATCAACAAAACGCCACTGTCTGAGCCATTTGTCATAACAATCTGACATTTTCTTCCAAAGACGAGGAGCTTTTGTCAGCCGTGCTCTTCCTCTGAATAGCACATCTCTACCAGAACAACAATAATCACTGTCTCTCCCATCCCAGTAATCATCTGTACAGTCGAAGCCTTTGTATACAGTAATGATCCATGTTATCATGACAGAACGGCGGCGCGTTCGGTTAGCTGGCTGACTCGCCGGCTTGTTTCCCGCCTGCTGCTCGGCTGGCTGATTGACTTTCTGGTCTGGTGCTGACTGGATCTGATTGTCTGACAGACTGGCAGGCTGCCATACTTTGTGTTTTGACCCTCTACCACCTAGCTGTCTGGGTCGGATGTGTGTTTCCGGGCTGGAATCGGGGGTTATGACTCGCGGTCGCATTTAAGACACTGAGTATGGCCGTGAAGGTAATGGGCTGAAACATTGTTAACCCATTAATCCATAAAACACTGGATATCCATTTAGGAAATTAGAAAGAGGCAGAGAGAGAGGAGAGAGAGGACTAGACAGGCGAAGAGAAAGCGAGTGAATTAATGAATGTGAGGCTTACCCAAGCTACCCAATCTACATTCACTCATGGCATTGCAGCCTTGCATTAAAGTTGCGATATTTCACTTTTCACATTAAAATAACAATACATAAATTTGATATATTCTACACTATCAGTCTGTGTCTGTGACCATCTGTGCCCCTGTTTGCCTGAAATTGGCTTTTAAATGATGTTGGGACATAACCCATTTGCTGTAGGTGTGTCATATTACACTTCCTGTCTTAGTTATGTTTATTTGTATAGCCCCTTATCACAAGCATGTCTCAAAGGGCTTTACATAGCATCATATACAGTATATGTCATATACATACTACATCATATATATATCTACATATCATATACAGTAGGTTACATACATCATATACATACTACACATCATTTTACTAGATTATATACATTATATATGATACTACACAAACACAGCATGTCTTTGGACTGTGGGAGTTGCGTTCAACTCCAGTTTGGACTTTCTGTTTTCATTCTATGCCTGAATGAAATGATATTCTATGATACATTATTATCATACTTATAACACATTATAATGCCATCATAATGCATTCTAAGTATAGTTCTAATGCATAGACAGTTATAATGTTTTATAACATTATAAACACATTACTTACAATCTGTTATAAAGCTTTTTCATTACCACTTAAATGAAAAAAGCTTTATAACAGATTATGAGAAATGTTATAAAACATTATAACTGTCTATGCATGATTATAACTATACTTATAATGCATTATGATGGCATTATAATGTGTTATAAGTATGATTATAATGTATTATAGACACAGGCTTCATAGAAAGTGTTACCGAAAAGTCCTATACTGCGCAGTCCCACGGACCTGGAAACTCACTCATTCATATTCTATTTTTCACTCCGAAAACAAACAATGTTTTTCTCCATTCCTGGAAAGTTGACTTTTTGAAAACGCACACAGGCGCCGACAACAACCAAGCACAGACAAACACCCATCAGTCAGAGTTGACATATCAGCGGGTGCAAACTGTCACACTTGGCCTTACTGGTGGGAACACGGCAGTGCATAATTCATACCAAACACACTGGCTGATAGGGGGAGATGAAAATACACAGTGACACCAGAAGATCCCAGAGAATGTATTGTAAGACTCATGCACACACACACACACACACACACACACTCTCACTGATACAATGGGTTAGAAGGGATTTCATGTAAAAATTTTTATTTTATCACAATGCTTTGGCCATATTGTGCTTTACTTTCATGCCAAGAAAGCACAGTGAATTAAAGTTGATACGTGTAGCGTCTTGTGCCTCTCAAAATTAAGACTACCTTTCCCAGAAACCCTGCTACCTGTCCCCCAACCCGCCCCCCCCCCCCCGCCCTAATCTTCTCAATTGTTTACAGTAATTATACTAACGTCTCGATATGAATGTGGTAATGATATATTGACGTTAACACGCTGCACGTCTCACCTCCAAAATGGAGTTGACAGGAAAAGTGCGTGTGATGATGAAAGCGAGATGTGTGGAGTAAGAGCGTGAGAGCGAGTGAATGTGCGAGAACGACAGCGACCGAGAGAGAAAGAGTATGTGGGAGGGAGAAAGACACGGGGAGACAGTAGTGACAGCAAACACCACTACATTACACTGAGAAACTGTCGTCCCCGCTGAATAGAGCAGTGCTGCTATTGCTTACTACTGAAAGCCTGCTGTCACCAAGGTTTCTACCACAAAGTCCGCTAATGGAGAATCGTTCGCGAGGCCTGTGGCAAACACTGTGTCTGTCTGTACCTCTGTGGGAGAAAACATACTTCTATATCCACTGCAGTGTTGAGGAAGACTTTAGAAACTAGAGGGGCACTCGGAGAGCGCAGACCTCCGCCAAGGTTCGTGCTATTAGTGCTTGTTCGTGAGTCGGATCCAGATCCGCTCCAAAATTTAATGGGTTCTTCCTTGGCCTGTGCTACACCCTTCCACGAAGTTTCATGAAAATTGGGCCAGTAGTTTTTCCGTAATCCTGCTGACAGACAAACAGACAGACAGACAAACAAACAAACGGCACCAAAGACATAACCTCCTTGACGGAGGTAAAAATCGTCCTTATTGCCCCTTTAATTGTTAGATGTAGCTCTTAGAGGGAACTTTGGTGTGTACCTCTATGGGAAGAAACACACATCTACATCTACTGTTGAGAAAGACTTTAGAATTATATAGTATCTACCCCACGATGGACGTTTGCTCCAAAAAATCGAAGTGTAAAAATCATCCTTATTGCCCCTTTAATTGTTGGACCTTTAGATGGAACTTTGGTCTGTACCTCTATAGGAGAAAACACAGATCTACATCTACTGCAGTGTTGAGAAAGACTTTAGAAATGGAAGGATCTACCCCATGATGGACGTTTGATCAAAAAAATAAAATCAAAGTGTAAAAATCGTCCTTATTGCCCCTTTAATTGTTAGACGTAGGTCTTTTACAGGGAACTTTGGTCTATGCCTCTATGGGAGGAAACACACATCGATATCCACTGTTGAGAAAGACTTAAGAATTTAAAGTATCTACCCCATGATGGACGCTTACTCCAAAAAATCGAAGTGTAAAAAACGTCCTTATTGCCCCTTTAATTGTTAGACGTAGGTCTTTTAGAGAGAACTTTGGTCTGTACCTCTATAGGAGAAAACACAGATCTGCATCTAATGCAGTGTTGAGGAAGACTTTAGAAATGAAAGTATCTACCCCATGATGGACGCTTGCTCCAAAAATTCGAAGTGTAGAAATCGTCCTTATTGCCCCTTTAATTGTTAGATGTGGGTCTTAGAGGGAACTTTGGTCTGTACCTCTATGGGACGAAACACAAATTGACATCTACTGCAGTGTTGAGGAAGACTTTAGAAATGAAAGTATCTACCCCATGATCGACGTTTGCTCATAAAAATCGTACTTATTTCCCCTTGAATTCTCACCAAACTATCAGTTTAGACGGAACTTTGGTCTTGAACGCTCCCAAATGTGACGCTTATTTCCTTAGACATGGCTTCTAAATAGATTTCTGGCGATTTCTACTCGATGTTTACCCTGTACTACGATGATAAAACCTACAGGATCAAATTAAGGATCAGATCGGATAAACTACGACTAAACCGCCACGATCCCTACGGAGAAAATCGTGCAAACGATTAACACGGCCGTTCGAGTGTAGTTCACCGCGAGCGCGTTGGACGCACTTTCACACCGAAATCACTCAATTAAGTTCTCAGAGATGCCAAAGGACAAGCAGATCCATTGTGTTTGAATGTTTTCGTTTTGAAGTGCCCTGTCAAAACTGTTCATATTTCGCCACCGCTGTTAATGAATCCCGAGAGAGAGGTGAGGCGGCTCCTGCTTTGCATGACAATGGGACGAACGAGCACGGGCCGGTGTCCGGCGCGAGCGCGGTACTACGAGTGGCGCTTCCGTTGAAAGAGCTCTGCGTGGGAGTCCGCCTCATCGTCCGACACAAAAAACTGAAGCTGAACACTTCTCCAAATTACCTTTCCGTCATTTACATACCTAATAAACAACGTGAATAACAACATATTCTGTACGCCCTATTATGAGTTTCTGTATGGCCCTATTATGAGTTTCAGCAGCTATTGAGAGATATTTTTACCCTGTTGTTGTCGGGTGAGCGGCAGGCCCATTAGCGACAGAAATGTCAAAAATTTGTAACATTTTCTTCCTGTGTAATTCTATATTTACGCAAGATTGGGAGCTGTGATCCAAAGCATTACATAAAGTGGATATTTTCCATTCAATATTAACAACAGGGAGTAGGAGCAAACCACACGGAGTACAGTATGTGCTCCAGCAGGGACATTTTTCCCATCTCTAATCACACACACACACACACACACATCAGGTAATAGCATACACACTTCAGGGCATTGGGAAGCTCATTAGGACGCGCCGATCGACAACCAGGAAGTGAGTGATGAATGACTGTGTCAGCTTGGGAATTGTAGTTAGTGAAACTTTTCCCGTGGATCTGCTTAGAGAATTTCCCCCCCTGCGCCCAATCAATACTGTCTGTCTGGGTAAACAGGGGAAAGCGTCCCTGTGAGCGCTCGGTGTGTGTGTGTGTGTGTGTGAGCATGTGTGCAGGGATCAATACCCCCCCCCCAAATGGGAGAGAAAGAGCATTGAGCGATTGATGGCACTATGCTGTGACCAATGACCACACACACACACACACATACATGCATTCATGGAAGAACACACACAGGAATGCATACATGCATGCAGACAATCACACAGGAGACATTTGTAAACACAGCTATAGAGGCACACACACACACCCACCCACACACACCCACACACAAGCTCAGAAATCTATGATGAGGGGATGGTGATAGGATAGACAAGGGCATGTGGCTGAAACTAAAATAGTGGCGGAGCGCACTTCAGGGTAATTACACCCTCTCCGCAACTAATGCATCTTTTAATTTCCCTCTCTGTGTGTCTTTTGTCTCTCCTCCGCTTTGTTTCCGTCTTTACCTCTTCTCTTTACACACTCTCTCTCTCTCTCTCTCTCCCTCTGCCTCCCTCTTCCATTTCACCCCCTGCCTCTCTGTTTCTCGAGGAGAGCGTGCTCGCGCTGCTTCTGCAAGACCAACGCTTAATTCACCAACTGCCACACACACACACACACACACACACACACGCACACACGCACACACGCAAGAGCCAGTGACGTCACTCTGCTCTCAGCATGCCCGAGGGATTTCTGTTGTCATGGTGACCTAGTCACATGCACTTAGGAACTGTACTAGTGTGGCCGCCTGTCGGTGTATGGAGAATACACACGCGCACACACACACACATACACACACACAGGGCACATTTTTTGGCCTCTCATGTTTTTTCGCCTCACATATTTATAGAAGCGCTCACATTGCAAGCACATTATGTGGCAACAACACACACAAACACTGCCATGCAAGCTGGCATGCACACACCTACAGTGAAGTGTCTGTGTTAGGTGTTTAGTTGGGACCATAGCTGCCATGTGTTTTCCTCAGGATGTATATATTTTCCAATCAATTAAAGGATTCTGGTTCTATCAAATGGCTACACGGTGCCACGCACAACAAAGCGATCTGGCTGAAATCGAGCCTGCGGGAACAGCGGGTGGAACAACAACTCCCATGAGCGCTATGGCTTCTCCACTGGACTGGATAAACAGTCAAATTATTTATCTTCAGCCGGAGGAGTGTCTTCAGCTAATTACCCTCAATATTTCACTGCCGTGTAAATGCTAGTCTCATGAGGTTGCGTATGCATGCATATGTGCGTGTTTGTGTGTGTGTGTGCACATATTGAATGTGCCTATATGTGCTTGTATGTGGCAAGACTGGAGGCCATGGCAAAGTGTGCGTATGGATCAATGGTTCCCATACAGTAGGTTGTGCCCAGACTTGATCAGACACCAGGTCCGAATGCTTCACTGTTAAAAGATTTTTTCACACTCTTTTTCTGCTTTTTATTGCATTAACTCAGCTTGTCTCCTACACTCACCAAGTCAATAATCTGAGCATCGCGCTCTATCAAGCAATCACAGCCTCTCTCCCCCTCTGTCTCGGTCTCTCTCTCCGTCTCTCTGTCTTTAGTGTAATTGTGGTTGTGTAACGCAGTTAGTGGAAGCATGTGATGCCATCACTATGAGACACAATGTAATCAGTGCAGTAATTTGATCAGGGCCTGCTGCCACCTGCTCTGGAGCAACGTATAAACATCTCTCATGGCAACAAATGCACTGGACAAGGCTGACGCAGAAGTTAAAGGAATATACCAAGTTTTTGGCAGATTGGCGTGTTGGTCAGCTTAAGTGATGATAGACACCAAAATCATCCATGTGTCCCTGGTAGATCATTGGCTCCAGTGCCTCATGCTAACACTTTAGCATACACTGTGTAGAGTGATAGTAGGCTCCATGCTAACACTTTAGCATACACTATGTTGAGTGATAGTAGGCTCCATGCTAACATTTTAGCATACACTATGTTGAGTGATAGTAGGCTCCATGCCAACACTTTCGCATACACTATGTAGAGTAGTAGGCTCCATGCTAACACTTTAGCGTACACTATGTAGAGTGATAGTAGGCTCCATGCTAACACTTTAGCATACACTATGTAGAGTGACAGTAGGCTCCATGCTAACACTTTAGCATACACTATGTTGAGTGATAGTACGCTCGATGCCAACACTTTCACACACACTATGTAGAGTAGTATGCTAACACTTTAGCATACTGATAGTAGGCTCCATGCTAACACTTTAGCATACTGATAGTAGGCTCCATGCTAACACTTTAGCATACACTATGTTCAGTGATAGTAGGCTCCATGCTAACACTTTAGCATACACTATGTTGAGTGACATTTTCCAATTCAGTATAGTGAAAAAGCCAATCAGCAGGTAGTGTACTGCATATGGTAGAGAATTCTGAAAACAGCCACACTCAGGCAACTTCCTCTAATTGGTGGACACTGATTGGTCCCAAGCGCCTCACAGTATTGTGAGTACATTTTTAGCATGGCTGGCGCCAGTGTTAGCATCACGCTCTAGCCATCCAAATACAGCAGGAATCCATTCTCTCTGATTGTTGCTGTAGAGGTGATTCATTCGTTCATTCATTCTTGACTGTATGGGAGTGAGAGGCATGACAGGGATATTTAGGCAGGCTGACTGACAGAAAGCTCAGGCTTCCTCTCCATCATTAAAAATTGCCTTGAAACTGAAGACTGACGCAAAATGGCCACAAAATCATGGAAAAGAACTCAGTGAAATCCTAGAGGGATCGATTAAGGTGTTTGGGAGCTTCCTGTTGGCTCCGCCGAGTGACATTATAGCTCTGAATCTAGCCCATGACCTTTTGTTTCATGTCGTCCTCTCTCTCATCTCTCCGTCTGCCTCTCCGTCTCCCTCTCCCATCTTTACCGCCACTCTTTTCCTGTACATGATTTCATAAATACGCTCTGCAGAGCGGCGTGGAGCAGCACAGCATCACCTCTGGACTTTTATATAACAGAGAGGTTGTTGCTATCGGCTGTCTACCACGGGCTTCACCACGCTTTTCATTTTGGGTCTGACTGTGTTATTGACTGCCGGTATCATCACCACCTCCCGTCACGCCCTGGCTGCACCGCTGCTGTTGCAAAAAATACATGTATTATCAGTAGGTATTACGATATAAGCAGGTAAATGAAAGGAAAAAACATTAATTTATGCTAAGGATAAACTTTATTCTGCAAATCCGTTATTGAGCTGGCTGGGATGTATGACACTCTGTTTGCGGATGTGAAATGCTAGTGAGTTCAGCAGTAGCAGAATGACCCCATCTTTGTGCGATCTGTAAAGCATGACCTTGTGTTCATGAAGTCTGTACATTAGTCACAATACGACTGAGCTTGTGTCACAGCAAGCTTCACAACCTGAGCAGTGTATAGTATGATGGTGTGTGTCAATAGCAATATGTACAGGCTTGGTTTCCGTGTATAACAGTAATGCAATATGATAGAGCTGGGATGAAGGACCATATAGTTACTACAGCTAACCTATGAGTACAGCAGGGTCTGAAATGAATGGGGGCTCATTTTTTGCGTTAGCCTACACCTCCATTTAAAGTTTTTTGCATATTCACATGTGAATGCAACTACTGTCCCCCGTGGGCCACCGTAGTTGATTCACGAAAGCCAATGTCCGGGCGATTCTTTCAAGTACGTTCATGGGTGAGAAAGATGGGAGCGGTTTTTGATCAGAAAACAACTGAGAATGCAGCCTGAAGCGGGAGTGGGAAATGTTGGCACCGCACAAACTGAGTCAACACAAGCTAAAACAACCAATATGGTTAAAAAAAAAAAAAAAACTCAATGGAAGGCTGGAGGATGGACAGGTTAGGGACAGAGAGTCTTCTTAGTTAATGCTTAATAAGCATTAACTAACCCTTAATTAACAGTTAACTAATGTGTAATTTACTAATGGTGTTCATGTTAACTAAGGTATTAATTTATACATTATTTAATAGTTTATAAAGATGACTATTAAATAATGTATAAATTAATACCTTAGATAAAATGAACACCATTAATAAATGATTACCAGACACATTAGTTAACTGTTAATTAAGGGTTAGTTAATGCTTAACTAACCCTTAACTTAATGACCCTTATTGTAAAGTGATACCTATAGAACTGTAGCTTTACTTTTACCTAGCTTGTTTTAGACCAGTATATTCAGTAGGCTATTGTCCTATGCAACTGAGTCACAACTCAAATTCAATCACACATAACACATTTTTTTCACAATCTACCAGGAGTGGAAATACTAAAATATGCTACTCAAGTTGAAGTATTGTTACTTTTGCTGGAATTTCACTTAAGTAGAGGTGAAATTGCTGGTGTAAAATCTACTTGAGTTATCATTTTTTGTTTTTACAAGAGCGAACACCGGTACGTATGATCTTTCCCATGCAATGCAAAAAGAACAAGAGGACAGAGAAAACCTTAAAGCCAGAGTACTCTTCGCTTCTCTCTGCTTCTTTCTGCTTCTTTCTGCTTCACTTCTTCTCTCCTCTGCTGACTGACTGTTCACTACTAATTGGCGCTACAGTTGGCCGGTTTACGAAAAAGGGATTCCGTTTAAAATACACTCCGTCAAAATACACTCATGTCAAAGAAAATTTACTCGCTTCGGGAAACTTCTCAAAAAGCGCAAGTACACCAGGAGTTCATTACATTCTATACATGGTTAGGTGGCTCCTCAATAGCAGCTGCGTGGCCACTTGAACGGCTCCGGGTTGACAGCCATTATAATGCAATGCAATCCATTCAGACCTGGCCGGAGTAAAGCAGAGTCCTCTGCTACTTGCCACGTTCACATTCAGCGGATTATAATCATGACTCACAAATTACCCAACAGCCCTTTGGGCGGCCGTCCATATGGGCTCAGAGCAGGCAGACACAGAGCTCAGAGGAAGTGTGTGTGTGTGTGTGTGTGTGTGTATTCCTTCTGCCTGTGTGCAAATTTGCATTAAAGTGTGGAACATGTGGAGCTGCAGTCATTTCTGTTCTCTTTAATCCAGACTAGTCGGTTTGCCGTGGATCAATACTGCAGAGCTGATGTATGTCAGCGCATAGCATCACTCTCAGTATTAGATGACATGAGGCAATCCTCTACCCGACCCCACCCCCACTCACTTTCTACAGAGGGCTTTTCAGGTGGTGTTGCTCACTCTTTGGCGGCCAT
Source organism: Centroberyx affinis (assembly GCF_046629955.1). Taxonomy (NCBI): domain Eukaryota; kingdom Metazoa; phylum Chordata; class Actinopteri; order Beryciformes; family Berycidae; genus Centroberyx; species Centroberyx affinis. Next base: position 73,157 of record NW_027281124.1, on the reverse strand, counting down.
ATTGGAGGATCCTCGGCTCCTGGGCAACAATATCTACGAATGGCAGTTTATGACCCTGGCTGTCTCAACAGACAAGGTTCATTTCGTGTTCGTTTAACTGGTTAGCTAACCGTCACTGTCTTGTTGTAAACACATCTGCTTAAGCGGGAGCGTATCTATGTTCCCAGGGTCCTATGTTCCCCAGACTTATATGGCACATAATGGGAACATGACAAAGGGTCCAATGTTCCCAGGGTCCAATGTTTAACCCTAACCCTAACCCTAACTAACCATATTAAGTGAATACAGAGCTGGGGAAAATCTTTTTCAGGTTCCCATTATGTGCTATATAGAGCTGGGGAACATAGGACCCTGGGAACATAGGACCGTTTGTCATGTTCCCATTATGTGCCATATAAATCTGAGGAACATAGGACCCTGGGAACATAGGACCCTGGGAACATAGGACCTTGGGAACATAGGACCTTGGGAACATAGGACCCTGGGAACATAGGAATGACTCCGCTTAGGCTACTGTATCTCGTAGAAGCAAGCATTAGCATGTTAATATTAACATTGGTTGCTTTGCTAAATGAAGTTGCTGGCTAGTTAGCTAGCTAACAGTTTGTTCAGGTTAACTGAGCTGACCCTTGTTTTGGAGTAGAGACTAGAGCTAAAGACAAGACCATTTACTGCGTCACAACAACCTCATTTGGAAACAAATCCACCTTATCAGACTATTCACTTTTTCTGAGAACATTACTGAATTGACCTACACCAAAACCACAACAATCTTTTTCAGGTATCTCTTTTTCTAGGCTGGTTGGTTGATTTGTAGACATTATTTGCGCACAGCCACTTCTCCAATAGACTTCCATGATGGAGCCACACACGGTTGCGCTGAGATTTGTGACGCAACAGCAAGGTGTCTAAACTAGCTCCATACAGCAGGGACTGGCAAGCACATATACATATAGACAAGGAAATTGTAGTTAAACAAAATTAAATGGCAGATGGGCAAAAATATGGACAAAAACAACCACAAACATGAACCTCTAGACATAGAATATTTTCTCTCTCTTACCATATCAGTCTTTTGCATCTTTGACACTTCCTCTCTCTCTTCCTCTTTGTATATCTCTGCTCTCTCTCTCCCTCCCTCTCTCGCGTTCTTTCTCTCCCTCTACTGAACTGACCTATGTCCCCTCCCCTCCCCCCCGCCACAGCCTAAACCCCTTACACACACACACACACACACACACACACACCCACACACAAACAGGCATGGAGACACGTAGGCAGACATTTTCACTCTCGCTGCATTAACTCATCAATACATGAGCAGGGGCATTAAGATACACATGATCTGTGTACATAAGGACTAACACATCACATCGCATCAACACACACACACACACACACACACACTACTAAGTCCCACCCCCCACACACATACATACATGAAAAACAAGCACTCTCAACATCACCACTGTACTGTGCTCTCTGGCCCGGCTGTAGACAGACCAGTATAGATCGGTCAGCATTGATTTGCTCTACATTTGTTAGGCCTAACAGCTGCCTGCTGATCTTATGTCAAAACACGAGCAGATGAGCACACATTCACCCCCCGTCAGGCCAGGAAACCAACCAAACCAAAACTTTTTTTTTCCACTGGCCACATGGGCTGGTTAATTCTAAAATTCACAAGCCACTTCTACTATTTTAGCAGCCAACTAGATGTTTGGAATAGAATAGGCCTCTGAATGATGGCTGGCTATCTGTAGAGTAGACTAACTTACAAGCCAATGTAACTATTTTAGCAGCCAATTAGACTTTTAGAGCAGAATAGGCCTCAGAATGATGGCTGGTTATCTGTAGAGTAGACTAACTTACAAGCCACTATTTTAGCAGCCAGCTAGAGTTTTAGAATAGCTCCAAATGATGGCTTGTTACCTTTAGACCAACTTACAAGCCACTTTCACTGCTTTACCAGACAATTGGATGTTTAGAATAGGCCTCCGAATGATGGCTGGTTATCTGTAGACTGTAGATCTGTAGATCTGTAGATTTTTTTCCACTGGCCACATGGGTTGGTTTATTCTAAAATTCACAAGCCACTTCTCCTATTTTAGCAGCCAATTAGATGTTTGGAATAGAATAGGGCTCCAAGTGATGGCTGGTGACCTGTAGTGTAGACTGACTTACAAGCCACTTTAACTATTTTACTAGCCAACTAGATTTTTAGAACAGAATAGGCCTCCGAATGATGGCTGGTTACCTGTAGACTAATTTACAAGCCACTTTTACTATTTTAGCAGCCAATTAGACTTTTAGAAAAGAATAGGCCTCAGAATGATGGCTGGTTATCTGTAGACTAATTTACAAGCCACTTTTACTATTTTAGCAGCCAGCTAGAGTTTTAGAATAGCTCCAAATGATGGCTTGTTACCTTTAGACCAACTTACAAGCCACTTTCACTGCTTTACCAGACAATTGGATGTTTAGAATAGCCAAGGACTTCAAATGATAGTTTGGTTACCTGCCCAAATAGCAAGTAGAATCGTAAAAACTTGCCAAATGTAGCCAAAATGTACCAACATTTGGCTTGTAGCTTGTAGTAGCTTCACTCTGACAACCATGATTTTTTTTTCAAATCCCACAACAGCTTGCGAATGCTGAAGGTTCAAGTGAAAACATGGAAAAGGCCCAAAAGCTGGAGTTTCCACATGGCATCAACAATACTGTAAGGGGAAATGTGTATTTGCTGAAGCCAAACCACCGGGGAAATTGGTTGTCTCTGCTCTGAACTCAAATTAGATGGGCGGGCAGACTCCCGACTGAAATGGAAGAGAGGAGAGGAAGGGAGGGCAAATGGTCTAACAGTAAACGGAATAGATGTATATTAGTTGAAATTCACAGGGGAGAGTAAGCTTTGTTTGTTTTTTTTGCTGGTTTTTGCTATTCCACTGCCTTGGAAAGCAGACAAACTATGTGCCAACTTCAATGGTCTCATTTGTATTTTCACTCAATTCAAATATAACATTTCTCTCATATATAAAAGTCTTTCTTCTGTCTTTTTGCTGGCTCTTGCACATCGTTCCATTGGAGTCTTTACTCTGCTATAGTTTTTTTTCTTTTTCACCAAAAACATCAGTGAAAGGACAGTGAAATTGAGCATTTTTCCTCAAAGATGAGGCGTAAAAACAGATCCACTGACCCTTCCCTAAAGTGCCATGGAAGTGAGGAACTGGAGGGAAGGTGCAGTATTTCTATTTCCAAAGCGTCTTAAAGCAGCACATGGGTCACTGCGTGGGAGTGTTGCCTTCTCAAAAACGCTTCACAACTTCCTACACACATATGCACGCATACAGCCACGTGCGCACGGGAACAGAGAGATGCTATTTTTTTTTACAGAACAGAACCAAACACAAGGGTTACTTTCTCTTCCTAAAAACCCAGGGGTAGGGATCATTAACAGCGCTCCAGAAAAGGAGAAACGCAGCGTGAGCCCACACCATGTCAACTTGACGTCAAATCAAAAGAGGAAATGTTTATACATCACAACGCTAGAGGAGCCTGTGCTATAAATAGGGAGTATATGAGGAAAAAAACATAACTGCATTACCATTAACAAGATATGGGAATAAAAGATGTGTTCCGACGATGCGGTAAATGGAGCAACGAAATGGATGAAACCTATTCTCTAGGAGCATGAATTTTTAAAAGAATCCATTCTCCCTCTCTCTTTTACTCTGTGTTTTTTTCCCCCAGCATTTTGCTCTTACTTGATTTTTCTATGGTAAGACTCTGACCTTTAAGCTGATGATACACAGGCAAATCTTAAGGGCAAATTTGCAGCAAAATTTGCCAGGAAGGGGCAACGAGTATGACTGGGCAATGGGCAAAGAGGGCAAAGAGTAACTGACAAATTTGACAGTTGGAAGAGTGAAAAATTGATGAAATAATATACTGCCATCACTGTCATCTTGGCACCCTCTTTTCTACTGAAAATGTAATAATTTAATAATTTCATCAAGGTTAACCACTGGAATTTCATAACGTGTAGCCTATTATCGGCTAGCTGGGCTAGCTAGCTAAATTAAATGTTATATAAAAAGAATCACAGATATTGTTTTCTAGCTGTGTTTACTATTTCATAGCAGTTGGACCATTTTGAAAATATTTTAGGCTGAGGACAGGTCACCTGACCAATTTTCTTCTCTCTGATTGGTTGATGTTGAAACCATGCCAGCTTGCTCTCCGGTCCGGTCAAGCTTGTTTTCAGTGAGAAAATATTTTCAGCAAAAGTTTCTGGCACATTTTACCCCAAATCAGCTTTACACTACTCAGTTGAACTGAACTTTGGCTTGCTTTGGGGTGGTTATTAATAATTGAATGTCCTACTTATCACTGAAATAGGAAGGTGCAAACTTCTCACATAAATCCTTGTTTTGTTTTGTTCTTTTTTTTTGGGGGGGGGGGTCCAGGGTCGTACTTCACTAAACCCTAGTCTATGGCAAAGTCCCTTGTATCTAATATTATTTACCACCAAACCTTGCAACCTTGCAAAGCAAAACTGCTTATAGCCACTAAATTGGAGCACTGACTGACCAGATATTATTATTTGGTCAGTCAGGGTGATAAATTATTAGACGTAGCTCACCAAACTATCAGCTCAGAGGAAACACTGGTCCAGAATGTTGCCCTGATGTGATCATTTTTATTAAAGGTATGACTTCCAAATAGATTTCTGGTGATTTCTGCTCCCCATCATCATGATAAAAAACTACAAGAACACATTTACACTCACTTCAGCTAAGGTACAGAGTTCCGCACCTTGCCATACCCAGCTGATGAACGGTATCTATGGAAAAAGGGGAGGATAAAAAGGGCAAAAAAAAAAAAAAAAGGGAGGAGAACATAGTGGTGAATGTCAAGAGATGACAGGAGCAAACGACCGCCGGTCAGCTGTCGCCATCGCCGAGCGCGGCGGATGTTGCCATGGCAACGGCCCAAAGTTCAGGCCATAGCAAACACAGGTAAGTGTTTGGGCGAGAGAGAGAGAGAGAGAGAGGGACAGAGAGAAAAAGAGAGAGACAGAGAGATATGGAAGATGAGATGTGTTTCCCTTTATGCTGGCCTATATATCTCCCTGTCAGAGATGTTGTTTTCCCAAAGTTCTGTGATTGAATCAAAGGCTTCCAACACATAAAAAGAAAAGATGAAAATTGTCTTCGGTGAGGAGAGAGACACGTAATTGATATTGCTGCAAATTTTAAATATTTACGATAAGATGAAACTTTAATGCTCCTTCTGGGGACACTGAATAGAAATGTGGGAATGAAATGAACTATGTGCGGTATGAAACACGTGAAAAATTATACAAATATTGATACAGACCAAAAACTGCTCAAAAAACCCCCTCCTGTCGTCCCTGAAAGGTTTTACTTAATTGCGTGAGTGTATATTTTCATTTTGCTCTTTCAAAGTAATTGCCATATGCGCGTTGTTTTTTACTTGTGCCGATTTTTAATCCAATTTCATTCTCATTAATATCCATGAGAGCTTTGGCAACACGTCGGCCACGCTGAATCTGATCCAGATGCTGAAGAGAGACATACAGAGAGAGTGAATGGGAGAGAGAGAGAGAGAGAGAGAGAATAAACAGGAAGCTGAAAAGCTGAAATTAGGTTAACATTGTAAGTGTGCAGCACAGAGCCAGAGCAGCCGGGGTCTCTGTATTCCCTCCTCCTCCGATGTCATCTTTAACCTCAGCACCTCACTAATTACCGTACAGCGCTCCCTCTCAGCCTCGCCCCCCCCACCCCACCCACACACACACACACACACACACACACACACACACATTTTTGAGGTTAGAACATGGCCTGTAGTCCATGTCGGTAATGAGAGAGCGTGTGAGTTAGCTCCAGACGTCAGATGTGCTCGGTGTGCCGTTTGTGTTTCTCTTCCCCCTGTTATCAGTCTGTGGCTCGTGCCTCGACAACCTGGACCGCCGTGAACATAAAAGACGTATGGTTCACCCACGTCCACCACATCTGACACACACACACACACACACACACACACTCCACCCAAAACACCCTCTTTGGCTCTTTGACCCCACACAACCAATAGATCAGTGCCTTAAAGCCTAGTAGCCCCATAACTAGCCTACTATCACTCAACATAGTGTATGCTAAAGTGTTAGCATGGAGCCTACTATCACTCAACATACAGTAATGTAGCCTATGCTAAAGTGTTAGCGTGGAGCCTACTATCACTCAACATAGTGTATGCTAAAGTGTTAGGAGCCTACTATCACTCTACATAGTGTATGCTAAAGTGTTAGCATGGAGCCTACTATCACTCAACATAGTGTATGCTAAAGTGTTAGGAGCCTACTATCACTCAACATAGTGTATGCTGAAGTGTTACCACTTGGATGACTTTGGTGTCTGTTCACATAACTGGTAAATTGACCAGACAAGCTACCAAAAACTTGGTGTAGCCTACTCTTTTAATCATGCACAGTGCCCATGCGCACACACACACACACACACACACACACCTACACACAGACACACACACACAACCTGAAAGCACACACAGGCACGTACAACCACATATCCCCAAACCCCTGGCTGAAAGATTAACTCAACCAAACCCCAATCCTCCTCTCCGCTGCCCTCTCAGCCGAGGTATAGATAGGACCAGCGGTGGAAACATAATCTCTCCATGTTCACACAGTCTGTTCACACTGACCTGCCAACAGCAGCAGGCACTCAACCAACCCCCCCCCCTCCCCCCCCAACCCCAAACACACACACACACACACACACACACACACTATCTCCACAGCGGCGCTCTGTGCCAGAATTACTGCACAGCTGTCCGCCCTAAACTTAGCTTCACCGAGACACACAAATTTCAGCAAAAACGAATATAATCCAGCATAAATATCTTTCAGCCAATCTCGTTGAGACGGATCAGGGCGAGGAAACGTTGCCCTTCCAAATCCCTTTCAAAACACCCAATTTGAACGTGTTAATGCCATAATCTTGGGCAGTTCATACATGTGTAAACGTGAAATAGTCCCCTTTTTTATGAAGCGCGTGGCAAAAAAGAAAAAAAAAAGAGAGATTAGAACGCCATCCAGAGACGTAGCCCTATTGCGTCAACACTGAATGAGACTCATTGTGGATTTGTAGTGTTTTGGCTTTTGCACTCAAATGAGCCGCGCACATGTTCCAGGAAAATGTGTCAAAACTACGTCTGGATGTTGTCCAAAAAGTCGCTCTCGGTGGAGTGGCTCCAGGTTGTGTCTCTTAATGATGAATCCAAAGATGAAAGCTGTCATGTTTGTAGCTTTGACTCATTTGTTTTCACTAATCTGTTTGGCTGTCTCTTAATAAAAAAACGGCACAATTAAATATTTGGAACCATTTTAGGGTGTAATTCCCCTTTAATATGCGGGTTTACTGAGCTTCTTGTGTGTGGAGAGGGAGCATGCGTGAAGGCTGCATGGAACACACACACACACACACACACACACACACACACACACACACACACAGCCGCCCTGCTCAGTCCCGCATTACAAACAATGCTGTTGATATAATCTGAAATAAGAAATCCAATTGAGGAGCAGGGCAAAGAGGAGAGAGGCGGCACTGTCATCATCACTTGAACTTCTGTCCTTCCTGTCTGCTTGCTGCTAATGCTCTGTGCATGTGTGTGTGTGTGTATGTGCACACTCTCGTGCGGTTGTGTGTGTGTGTGTGTGTGTATGCGTGCGTGTGCGTAATTGTGTGCTACGATAAACGACCCATGAGATGATTTATATAATCTCCTCTATGTGTCCCAGAATGCAAGTGAGGTTAATGTGCATCCGCAGCACGTGTGTGTGCGCGCGCCCGTTTTTGTGTGTGTGTGTGTGTGTGTGTGAAGTCATAGTCCCTGTGGCAGACTGTTGACCTTGCATGGGTTGTCTGCCTGCCTGCTGCTCTTTTGAACCTTTTAACTCCAGACGTTTATTGTGACTGTTGCCACTTTGACTTTGATTCGATCTGACGATGAGCCCCTGATGTTCGGGAGGAAAAACCGAGCGACAAATACATGTTCCATGGATGTAAATGGACGAAAAAAAAAAAAAAAACCTCCGATAGAGAATGGGAGCCCTTCACAAAATGGAAGTACTTCACGAACGGGGAGTGCTTTTCCGAGCGGCTTCGAGTGCCGCCGGCGCGTTCGCACGTCCCGGCGAGTGTGATTTTCATATCATTACATTTGGAGGGTGTTTTGTTGCAGCTACCGCCCACCGCTATCCTGGACGTCTGCTGAGCCCTCGTCATGTTTATTTTCTGAAACAGTAGGAAAGGACGAGAGGTTCTGCAAAGCGGCGAAGACCCGGGAGAGGCTCGGGTTCAGGTGGGACATTTTGATCCCTTTGCCAGCAGCCCTAGAGTGGTCTTAGTCATTCGGATAAGCGGGGGATTTTCATACCGGTGCTTCGGAGAAGGCTGTGGTGGGATTTGGCCCTATCCTTTGGGTCCAGAGGCGAAGGGTCCAAACATCTACACACCATCCATTGGCATCTTCCTTAATGTTCAGCAGTGCATTACATATGCAAAGCCAGAAACACACTGGAAGCGCGCTCCACATCCAGTGGAGTCAAGTTCAGTTCAGTTTTGTGAGCGTCAACAGAGACGTAAGATAATGCTGTTTTTCCAGAAGGCAATATCCTACATTTTATCATTATCTAGATAGCTATGTCCATGTTACGATGTATATTTTGGTTACATTTTTAATTTGCAGTCATATTTTACAGGGCCATTTTTGGATTTTGTTCGTTAGTACCCATTGGCAGCTCATCAAGTCGGCTAGTTTGTGAAATTCTACAGAATAGACAGACTATACTGGATCCTGACTGGCCGACAGCAGCAGCTCCTCTGATTCAAATGAGCTAAATCTGCTGAGTGGACGCTTTCCAGATTTCAAAATGCTGCAAACTGGCCTGATTGGACGGATTTGAGTGAGGTTTTGTTTGGGGAGCCAATCAGGACCGAGTCCAGTTGTGATGCGTCAGTCTGAAACTGCCTGGAAAAAAGGATGTATTTTTGAAAATGCAATAAATTTACCATGATTCCATGAGCCACTCAAACAAAATCAATTTTTAACAATGTCTGCATTAATCATATTTGATCGCACATAGAGCTAGAATTCCAAGACTAGGGCTGCTTTAACGCTCACTTGTTTAAATACAATATGGAAGAAAAAATGAACTACCTTCATTTAGAATCTGCTGTCTTTCATATTCACTCGAGATGTGTCCGATTTTTGCTTTCCTGGTAAAGTGGGACGGGCCAGGTTTGGATCTTGTGGGAGAAATCCACCAGTTTCTTCAAGGGATTTAACCGAACAAAATAAACCAAGGTAAAAAGAAAGTATTATAAAAAAAAAAAAGAGTATCTTTTCAGGGTCTCTTTGTCTATCTCTATTGTCTAGCATCGGATTGCTATTCTGTGGACAATGCCCATAGAAAAGGGACAAATACAGTTTAGTAGACATCCGCCCATGCTGCCGCGCTGGCACATAATCCTGCCAGCATGGATGTAGGGAACAAGATGGACAGATGGAGGGTACAGAGAAGACGGGAAGATGGCAGACATACAAAGAGAGATGGGGGAAGAGAAGAGAGAGAGAGAGCGAGAGAGAGAGATAGGGGATAGATACAAAGCAAAGGACACACGCCCACCCACACGAAAAAGCACGACGAAAAGATGAGGCCCGTACGGTCCGAGCGGACGAGAAAATGAGAGAGGGGAGAAGAGAGGAAGGGCGGAGGAGAGGCTGGTAAGTGAATGTTGTAACTAGGCCTGGTCTCTAATAAGCCCGACAGGGTCTAATTAGGTTACCGTATGTACAGGCTGTAATCATAAAGTCTATCTATATGCTGCCTGTTCATTATAGACAGCCTCCATACACTCGCTCAGGGTGGGCCCACTGCAGAGAAACGTCCATATTACTCTGTCACATTCAGTCTTAAAATGTGATTTTTCTCAAAACAAGTGCGAAATTCAGCCAATGGGGTGAGATAATTCTACTCGTCTCCAATGCAGTTTCAGGAATTTTACTAGAAATAACTGTCAGTACCTTGAGACAAGGCAGAATATCCAGATCGCCACTAGTATCAAGAAAAGGAGTTCTAGAACGTTCTTGAAACAAGTTGCCCTGCATTGGAAACAAGTATAACTCTTCATCCTTTTGGCAGAACGTTTCACTTTTCTTAACATTTCTCGACTCAATACACTCTTAACAAATGGGTTCTATGTAGTAACCAGGAAAACTGTTCTTTAGGCTTGAACACAGAACCCTTTTTGGTCCCTTTTTAAGCTGTGCGCGCATAGGTTTTGATGCTGTTTTGAACGTGCCTGTGCCTCCTCTTCAGTCATTTTCAACGGTTGGTCTCCTCCCAAGGTATAAGGCATCTTCTGGGAATCGTGCGATAAGCATTGGCACCTCGGTTTAGTAGCATTACTTTGACTCTTGAGTGTATGTGTGGAAGAAAGAAATTGATTGATAAAGAAAATAGCAAAATCTGTTCTGTTTCTTTTCTCTGTCATTATGTGGGCATGAGAAAGAGAGAGAGGCAGACAGATAGATAGAGGGGGTGCTTTACTTATCCATGGGGGGTTTGGAAGAGGCAGAAAGGCCCAAGGAGTAAGGGCCGACAAAACTGTTTTCATTTTATAACGGTTTCTGAAGCCGCCGATTAGCCGGAGCCGACTCTAAAGGCGAGGCCACATTACACGATTTTTCTCGCCAATTCCAAGCCTGACCGGACTGTCCCGACACTGAAATCTGACAGCGATCCTGACAACAGCCAATGGGAGTTTAGCTCAAGAAGGAAGAAAAAGCAAATGAACTGGAAGAAAAGTCACTTTTCACAAGAAGAAAACTCACTCTACTAGAAAGTTTCCCAACTCCACTTGCTTCACTTGCTATATAGTTTTATTTGGAGGAATAAATCTCATATTAATGGTGTAAAATGGAAAGTATGCTAGTGAAAGAAGTCACAAAAATCAATAAAAACATTCTTTGTCAGTGAAATGCTTGTAATGTCACTTCAAAATCCATTTGTGATACAAACTGTAGCTTCTGTACCATGAAGCAAGAAACAATACAACACCTATTTTTGTATTTACTGTTCCTTCTTGAATGACAAAATCGGGTAGTGTGCGATCCCTCGTCTTCATGTGTATGACAGCCATCCTTGCCCCGTTGCCTGATGGGAACCATTGACTCAAGAACAGTCGTCCATGCTGTGTTCAGACAGGCAGCTCACATCCAATGTTTTTTCTCGCATATCCAATACAAGTTGTATATTTTTTCTAAAGTCTGAACAGCAAAAAAAACAACAACACATGGAATCTGATCTGATTTAAACCACATTTGTGTGTGGTGTGAAACGTGCTTCAAATTTCAAATGTAACTCAAGACTGACCACTCATCAGATTTCCAAGTGCATTTCAATTTCTGGGTATTGAAGTTCCAATTTTTCAAACAGTTACCTCCCGCTGCCACCTGGGGCCGCCAACGTACGAAATTACGAAAAACAAACTTCTCGGAGTCATGTAGTGTGACTGCGGCTTCGGTAGGGAAACAAGCCACGCAACAGATCCAGGTACACCGAACACCCACCAGCAGACCCTGCTTCAACATGCTGCCAGTGCTTATGACAATATATTCTGCTTCAAATGATAGCGCTTAGTGGAGGAGAGGAGAGGAGAAATGAATAGAGGGAGAGCCACTTGAGTGTAAAGTCACAGCACACACACAAAGAAATCTCGTCTTTGTAGCCTCGTCGAGTGAGGTGCGTTATGAAGTAATGAGGCTGGGCAGCAAAAATGCTTCTGTGATCTGGTCCCACTGTCATCAATCAGACTCTTATATATCTTAGGTGCTTATAGCTCCTAATCTAGAGGAGAGGTTCGAAAAATGTGGGGGTATAAGAGGACACCCGCGGGTGCTTGAGGGGGTTCCAGGAGGTTCCCCAGCAAAATGAGCAACAGCCTAATTTCAATCACTACAAATCATTCCAATTAGAGAATATATCAGATGACTACTGTAATCCTAGGTTTCACTCTCACCACTATTATCTCCCTATGTACAGTGTAGACGGTAAAAAAAAAAAAAAATCAACACTAGCAAAAATCTTCCCATACGGATCCTGGGATTAAATATGATCAGATGGGGATCCGTGGCCTAATGTGGGAGGGGGGTGGTTCCCTTTTGGGGATGGATACAATTCAAAAATACAAAATCTCACAAGACTGAGATGGCTGGAAACAAAGAGTGAAAATCAGCCATTGCCAGTGCCTTTTATTATATTTTGACAAACCCCATTTGGACTCATTGTTAGTAGCAAGAGGAGTTCCCTGTTTCATCTGACAGTTGACTTTGGAGCCAATATTCTCTGTGGGTCCAAGTACTACAGGTATGTAAGAGATAAATTATATATAGGTCCAAAATCACTGAACTTATCCTTTAAGCAGCCTGCCACATTAACCTCATAGGTGCTGCCTGAATGAAAGCACAAGTGGATTTGATGAAGTTAAACACAGATACTGATCACGCTCTGCTCTGCTGTACCCTCTCCAGCTGATCAGCTGGGGTAGCACTGGTGCCTTTCCACCTGCGCACAGGTAGAGAAACCAGATCCTCCACTATCAGGTGTCACCAGGGCGCAGGAACTGTAGGAGCCCCGCCCACCCATCCACCTCCCCGCCTGCTCCCCTCAACCACCTGCCTGCCGTGTTATTGAATAGAAACAGAGGCGACTGTACACCCAGGGTGCCGATTTTGGGGCATGCGGGTGGGGTAACTTTTTTTTAAAACCCCGAGAAAGGCCAATGGTCTCAGAAAAGGCCAACAAGCCATCAATTAATGGGGGATACATGTAATTATAAGTACTATTTCCTGGTGCGATTTAGAAGGTCTATCAGCACTGGTTTGTGCAGAAAGTGGCTCTGGGAAAGGTCAAGGAGGGACATTTTGAAAGCTTTTTTTTCACCTCCTTTCCAAAATTCCTTTCCAGTAGCCTTTCTAGTGTATCCTTCCCGTCAAGGATAGATTTCAGGGAGAATTCTCCAGGGAAACAATGAGTCGACTGTTCGACACCCTCCTGTGTTGAATTTAAACAAATGTCTTATTGTGCTTTTTCAGAATTTTTTATTTGTACCTTCCCATCTTGTAATGTACACGTTGGAAGCTACTGTACACCAGAATTTCCTTCGGGATCAATAAAGTATCTATCTATCTATCTATCTATCTATCTATCTACCTATCTACCTTTCTATCTATCTATCTATCTATCTATCTATCTATCTATCTATCTATCTATCTATCTATCTATCTATCTACCTATCTACCTATCTATCTATCTATCCAACCAAACTGGGTGAAATGATAAACCCATAAATCAATCAATGACTCAAGACTCATTTATATAGCAGCTATCATGCAAGATTGCAATATAAGGTGCTAGGCAATTAAAACAATAATATCTAAGAAAATGAAAATATGGTGTGTAAGAGATAAAAATTCAACAACCAAAGGATACTAACACCTCATGTGAAAACTATACGTTGAAACAGTTTGTCTTAACATTAGGTTTAAAGATGTGGACAGATTGTGAAGCCCCTCCGGTTGTCTGGCAGGCTGGACTAAAGACAAGGGCTGTAGATACTAAATAACTCGTTTTTAAGTATAGGATCAAATGCAAATATGGTGCAGTAACTAAAAGCAAAGGATTAGGACTCGCCTCCCATCCAAAGAGCCAGCGAACAACCTAAACATGATGCCAGCGTGGGATAAGCAGGTACACTGACACAATTGGAGCCACCGACGTGGAATTGCCTGATGCAGCTTTAATCAAGGAGGGATATTTTAAGTTAGGGTTAGGATTTTCAATAGTGTCTTCAACAAATTTCCAGTTGAAACAAGATGTTGGTGGGACATAATGTGGGGTGGGAACTGTTCAAAAGTGGTTGTGTTTTCTTCCTAAGCATCTAATTCATTTTGCACGTGGAATGCATAAATTCCAGCCACTGGGAAACAACCACGGTGTCTTAGGAAAAGGAAACAGGGTTTTCACTGCTGTGCTGTACCCATGTTGCCACTCTGTCACTTTGAAAGTTACAGGTTTTATATGATGGGAGGGACTGGGGGGGGGTTAGAGAGAGGAGGGGAGAGGAGGGGAGGGGAGGGGAGAGGAGGAGAGGAGAGAGCCCAGCCAAGCCACACCTAACCGCTCTGGAATCAAAAAAAAAAAAAAAAAAGAAAGAAAAAGCACCGCCTCAACAGATTTCACCGGTTCCTTATAGACTTTCTCCCCACAGCTGTGATGCTGTATTAGTTAGACAGACACGGAACCAGCCTGACCAGTTGGCAAACAGTGCACAGTCCCAGTGTGTTTGCTGCCAGTCTCCCAGTACACAACCATGAAGCCACAGCATGTGGGCAGCGGGTCAATCAAACTGGGGACATCACAACTACAACAGTCTACTGACATGAATGCCAAAATAAAAGCCTGGATATAGAATAATCGTCTAGAATGATAGTGTTCCTTGCATTAGCTCTAATTGGTGCGCGCTGGAGGCACACACACACACATACACAGACAGAGAGAGAGAGAGAGAGAGAGGAGAGAGAGAGAGAGAGAGAGAGAGAGAGAGAGAGCCTTTCTTACTCATGCAAATATGAGTCAAATGTTTTACCCCGGGCGGGCGCATGCAGGCGGCGGCGAGGGAAGGATTTAGGCGCGGCTTGAAGACAATTACTTGCCTCAATTGATTACTCGGGGCGGACAATTACAGGTAACCAAAGACATATCTGTACTATTATGCTACCGAGAGCCGAATCATCTTTACCGGGATTACTATCTTATAACCTAATAAGGCGTAAAGAATCCATCCAATCCGCCAGAGAGATGATAGACAGAGGAGAGGCGACTTACTTGTTGGGGAATCTCTCTCTGATCAGGTGTAAACGGCGCTGATTGCCTTTTTTCCCCCTCCTTTTCTCTTCTGTATCCTCCCTTTATGTTGTGCGCGAATACACGATCTTTGGCTGTGAAATCCAGCGTGCGCGGACCAGTTGGTGGCTGCAGCGGGACCGAGCGCCCCGACCGACCGACCGACTGACTCGACTGGCTGGCTGGCTGACTGAGGAGAGACGCGGAGCGGAGAGGAGAGGAGAGTTGTCTCTTCAGCACCACACCACTTTGAACAGCTCCCCGCTGACGTCACTCGCCTAGCTACGACGCCACGCCCACTTCCCTAACGACCGCCTCGGAGAAGGAGGGGAAGGAGAGAGAGGGAGAGAGAGAGGGAGAGAGAGAGAGAGAGAGAGAGAGAGAGAGAGAGAGAGAATAGGTTTAAACAATCAGTGTTGGGCTCCATAAAAAAAAACAAAAAAACAACAACAATGTATCAGCCTACTAGTTAGGGGAGACCAGGGCATGTTGTCACACTTTTTACTCATTGGTGTATTCCTCAGTAGTGCCTTACTACTGAGATGCCATATATATTTTTCTAGCGAGATTAATAGATTAAGGTCTTCTCTAAAAATAAAATGTCATTTTTACATTTTGAATAATTTACTGGAAGCAAAAGTTATCACTGATGAAATACCACTTGACAACTTGCGACAACTTACCCCATGTCAGGGCATGTTGTCACACATGATGGGGCGTGTTGTCACATAGACAAGTGTGCTGTGTTCGTGCACACAATTCCATTTCCTCTGAAGTATATATACAATAATAACATGAAAAACATAAGCTTGTATTGAACACAACATACTTCTGATACAATTTCTAACAGTATGATATATTAATGATATATTAATATATACACATTCAATTTGATGTTTTATGATGCAAAATGTCTTTTTGGTCAGCCTGCCCTCTGTGGCTGTGTGAGGCTGGACCAGAGACTTATACTACAAAGCAGGATTTGGCTACAGGTACTTTTATGTATGCTGTGGGTAATAGAATAGAATAGAATAGAATAGAATAGAATAGAATAGAATGCCTTTATTATCATTGTACAGAATACAATGAAATTAGGAGCGCTACTCTTGATCAGTGCAATTAAAAGACACATTATTATTCTAAAATAATAAGTAAAATAAATAAATAAATAAATACAATGTAATTTTGCACTAGAATAAGTGTACTTGTTGCACTAGAATAAATGTAATTATTGCACTAGATCCAGTAGGTTGCCCTAGAAAGACAGTTCATCATATTGCACATGAGGGGTCAATCAATGCTTGTTGGAGTTAAGTGTGCTTATGGCCCCGGGGGAAAGAAACTGTTCTTAAATCTGGTGGTCCGTGCTTTGATGGCCCTGTAGCGCCTGCCCAGAGGGCAACAGGTCAAACGGGTGGTGTCCAGGATGAGAAGAACGAGTGTGTGGAGTGTGTGTTCCCAGGCCCGCTTGCCCACGCGGTCTATAAAAGAGGTAGACAATAACTTAAGTTGACTACTTGATCTATAAATAATCTAGACCCTGTGACGTTTACTGCTGTATATTAAATGCAGCCTACTCCTTTCATAGGGTTCCCCAGAGTGATCGGTGCCATAGCTTGCACCCATAGTCCCATCACAGCATGTCTAGGTGAGAATGAAGGTGATTTTGTAATTCCACAGCATCAACATTCAGGTAAAGGATAAATAAGGATACTCATTGTTTGGTCATACTGGCACATTGCCCTGCATGGACACTAAGGGTTTGCAGAAAATGCAGTAGGCTGGATAATTAAAGGTCATTCCCTTTTAACACATACTGTATGTTGG
Source organism: Centroberyx affinis (assembly GCF_046629955.1). Lineage (NCBI taxonomy): Eukaryota > Metazoa > Chordata > Actinopteri > Beryciformes > Berycidae > Centroberyx > Centroberyx affinis. Next base: position 56,314 of record NW_027281124.1, on the reverse strand, counting down.
ACTATCTTTCTCTCCTCCATGGAGTCCTTTCAAATGCACATTGATGCGACATTGACTTTAATGCTGTTATCTTGTGGAAGTATTGTTAACCCCAAATGCTTTTGCAGACGGTTAGTGACCATCAGGGGGTACGCATGCCAGTCCATTTTAACGACCCCTTATCCTGACCCTGATGCAGGGCCGCAAAATAAATTCAGCGTGGCCCTTACCAAAACAAGGGTCAGGATAGAAATGACTTTTGGAATACTGACAGCCCGCTTCAAGCTGCCTACGTGGGCTCAGACCGGCCCCAGACCGGGCTTGCCAAATAGTCACAGCGTGTGTTGTGCTTCACAATATAGCCACCATACAGAAGGAGAGAGCCCCTCCTGTCAGTCAACAAACCCCCCCTGATGTAGTGGACCCCATCATCTGTGAGAGAGAGAGGCTATCACACAGCAATTTTTTGCCTAAATAAAAAAAAACAAAGAACAGACATTTTTTTCCATTTACAAGTCTTTATTTTTCAATTATTTTCTGTTCTCCCGTTCCTAGGAACAAAGAAAAATACATTTTAGTTTAATTGTTACCCATGGAAACGTTACTGAAATACCTTCTTTTCGTACTGTCCGCCTCAAGCTTCACTTTTTTGATTACAATTTTTTTGCACACAATCTCGAGTTCTAATGTCCTCTTGTATAGAGACCTCACATTGTCTGCTCCAACCTGAAACAAATACAATTGTACAGCTGCTTTAACATTTAAGCACTGTCCCTTTGCAAGGCTCACTTGAAGAAAGATGCACATGTCACTTTGACTACCCTGTTTAAATTAAGGTTCATTCTTTACTACTTGTGATCTTCTTGGCCTAGAAGTGGAGGCCACAGGCTCAGGGGGAGGAAGATTTCCCTCTTCCTGCAAAATGAACATCATAGCAATGGAAGCAACTGATTCATTTTTGGATAGAGAGCACTTGAAGCAGTTATTTGTCCCATGTGCAGACCACCACCATTAGCAAGGAATTAAAGATAAATCAATTACAGCCAAGTGTCCACACTCGCACCATCCGTGTTAAGATGGGCAAACTGAAAACTGGATAAAATTGGTAACAAAAGACTAAAGTGTACCCCCAAAGCTCGCTTGGTCATCTAGGTCCACCTGAGAAAATAAGACATGTAAATGGTCTATTTAATCCATGATCAGCAACCACAGATGACATGCCAGTGTATATGACTGATATGCTTTCACTGTTACCTCTGTCTGGGACAGTGTGTAAGTGGGTGGTTCTGTTTGCTCTGACCACCTGGTGCGTTATCCTAGATGCATATAACCATTTTGTGAAGAGAGGGTCGCACTCAGAGATATATCATTCCCTTGATTTAATTGCTCATCTGTCACAGAACGTTTTCGGCCATCCGGCCTTCATCAGTGTGTACAAATGAAGGAATACGTTCCTTACTTACAGGGGACAGGTAGATTGCCAGGTGAACCTCATTTCTAATCATCGTGGTGTTGTGATCACATGGAAACACATCACATAGAATGGAATCACATAGAATTTCACTGCCAGTCAATACTGTGCATTGTAATTTCAAACAATTTCATCTGAAGTACATCCACCGTCCAGTTAGACATACTGAAATAACAATATTTAAAATGAGCATTATTCACAAAGCATATTCCAAAACAACTATGGCTCTCACTGTGGGCCTCAGGTTTCTCACCGTTCATAAATCAGTTCAAACCAATAGTTGGCAAAAACCTTTAAACATGTAAATATAATCAAGGGATCAGTACAGCCTCCAAAGCTACATCTGTTATCAAAGCCACACTTACTAATTTGGTATAATGCAACTTTGAACAATTTTCTTTATTCCTTACAAAGTGACTTAAACTTTTTGAACTTTTTTTGAATGGCAGGAACACATAACACTCTGGAAAATATAGCGTCACTTATGTTTATAGAAAAGGGATCAAATTACATTCTTCATTCATGCCAGCAGGATAAAGTTTTTAGCTGATGTATCCAAAAACACTCCCGTTGTAAGAGTCATTTTTCATGAATACCACCTCTTCGGTTGAGCCACACTTTTTCAATTCCAATACATTTTAGATCCTCAACTTCTGTGTTCATTGACCCTAATTTTCAACTTTCGAGATGTTCGACCTATGTAGTATTTGTTACATTGACGGAATAGTGAATAAATTACATGGGGTCGTGTTGCAAGTGATTAGGGATCTGAGTCTGTACTCCTTTCCTGTGTGTGTGTGTCTCATTGAATTTGTCAGTTTCCACCATATTGCCACATGAGGTGCATGATCTACAGGGGAAATTTCCCAAAATGAATGCCTTCACTCTAGCTGCATGTGAATCAGCCTTCACCAAGCGATCTCTCAGACTTATTGCCCTCTTGTATGTGAACAAAGGAGGATGTTGGAAACTGTTGTTCAGTGTCCTGTAACTGTAGATTTAATAACTGAACTGAAAGAATTATAAGTTAAAACATAATTTGCAGAGTACGATCTTTTTGTTTTATTTTTCTTAACAAATAGCTGTTTTCTTTCTGCTGTTTTCCCATCAACTGTATAGAGAAAGTAAATCCATTTTACCACTCACTCCCACAATAATTATTATATTATACAATTCTGTTTTATTAGCAACCCAGTATTTTAACACTGACTCATTGAAACATACCCCTGTACAAATTTTCCTTGTTGGGAGCTGCCAGTTCCACCAGGGTCTGATGATGCACCCCCGTCCACCCCTTCCATCATGGGGCGACCCTGATTATTGGAGAGGGCCGGCTCCTCAGCAGGAGTGTAGTCCTGTGGAGGAGGGCCCCCTCCTGTCTTCCTCGCTTCATTTCTTTTCCTGTTGGCTGCAAGCAATTTCAAAGCCATTTCATTGTCCTATAGGCCAATGGTTCTCAGCCTTTTTCATATCAAGAACCCCTAATTTAGTCCACATTAGAGCCACAGACCCCCATTTGATGAGATTTTGTCTCTCAGACCCAAATCTGAGAATATTTTTATTGTCAGATATGATTTTGTCCAGAATCTCATGACTATCTGTATTGTAGGTAGAGAGATAACAGAGAAACTATGATAAAAACAGTCATTCTTCTACATTCTCTATTTGTGTTAACTTCTTGTAAATGGTGAAGTTTAACAATTCATCAAGTTTCTGGGGACCCCCTCAAGGACCCGTGGTGGTACCCGGACCCCACGTTGAGAACCACTGCTATAGGCCTTTGTATACCGATATCATCCTAAAACAGAGACTGATTAAAGCACTAAAGCCTTGTACTTGTTGACCTTACAAGATTTGCAAGTGAGCCTACTTACCGGTTTGAATTATGTTTTTATATTTGTTCTGTATTTGCTCCCAAGACCATTTAACGCTGCCGGGGTTGCAGCTGAAAGAATGAGGCTAAAATTGCCTTATTCTCATAAGAATACATCTAAGCAACACATTCATTTAATGGAATACACAATTGTAATTATAGTCAGATCTACTTGTGCCTTAATGATGGGGCAGTGATATTGATAAGCCTATTAACTTACGCATTCACACAGTCTGCATTTTTTTTACCTGCTTTCCTTCCTTTTTTTTTTTTTTTTTTTTTTTTTTTTGCTTTCCTTCCTGCAGCAGCTGTGTTGCTTTTAGCCTGGATTATATTTTTAAATTCTTCATATTTGTTTAATATTATAGTTTGCTCATCTTGTGTAAAATATGCGGCTCTGGTAGACTTGTCCATGTTTGCGATTGGTCATGTGGTGCAAACACCGTCCCTTTTACATGAACGCGCTCATAGCAGAGGTTTGATTCTCTGCCCGAACCCGAGACCGGCCTGCTTGGTCGTGTGGTCAGATATAACGTCTTTTTTTTTTTTTTTTGTTTATAATTGGGATGGGGAGTATTTGGTGTGATAATCAGAATGTTATATGTAGACCCCGGAAGCATGCGCAAAGGCTGCTCGAGTTTGTTGAACCAACTGAAACAAGTTTCGCTTCCGCGTTGCGCTATTCATTAAGATCCTGTGTGTAACTCTGAACAGATTTGTGTCATTCAAACAACTTGGAATTAGTTTACTTATAAACAGCCATCTTTCTAAGAACATTTCAGGCCCATAAATGCAGCCAATGGGACGGGCCTGTGCCGGGCTCAGACAGAACGTGCACGGGCTCTGGTAGGGTCGGGCTTGTCTTTTTGGGCCCTATCTAAGGTCTGGCTCATAGCTAGATTGGGAAAACCTGGGTTGATTTAACGAGTTGATAACCACCGTCGTGACACCACTCATGCGTGATTGTGTTTGTTAGGCTTAGTGAAGCCAGCTAACGAAAAGATATCCTGGGTATGTTGAACTTGCTTTGTAGTACAGGCCCCAGCAGTGAAGCCACTTGTGAAGCCAAAGGTTTGTGGGTCCAAGTACCAAAATAACACTTATTCAGAAAAGAGTGAATGTAAAGCTATTTCAAACCAAAAAGAAAAAGCAAAAAAAAACAAAAAACAATTTGGATAGTTGAAACAACATGCCCCAAAATCAATGTGACAACATGCCCCATGTACATAGCTTGACTAAACCATTCAAATTTATTATCAGGTTATAGCTGACCCTTGCTTTTATGTCTCACAATGTATAATTATTTTGATTCCTTTGTAAGAAAAAAATGAGAAGAAAACACTAAGATTTCCATTATTTACTTTCAGGTATCAAAATAGTTTTTACATTAGAGTGTTTTGACTTAGACTGTTGTATTCAACATAGGTGACCTCTTATTAAGAAAGAAAACATTTGTGTAATTGGACTTTTGGCTCTAAAATATTTAGTTTCAGAAATAAAGCCACTGAGACAACTTACCCATGTGACAACTTATTACAGCAGTAATTCATTACACTACTCCTTCCTATATCACCTTTACATTACTCATTCAAAATTGGCAGTTGGCATCCTGTCTTTCCTTCAAACATTTGCAAAATACTTTTTTTTTTTTTTAAATTAACATACAGGAGTCGATCATTTAAATATCTGGTCAGTCATCAGTTGTTGCTCCACTTTGCCTCTGAAATTTAGTCTATATACGCAGTTTTGGTAGTAAATTCTATTAGATGCAGGGACTTTGTCATAGCTGAGGGTTTATACATCAGATCAAACCAAATACATTTGTCATAGGCTTGTAGAAATAAAGAATAAACCCTTTACTTGGCTGCTACAAAAACTCTGTAAATAAATGATTATATAGCAGAATAACCTTGTCTCAGCAAAAGAAAGTGAGAGAAACTGATAAGGGAAATAAAAGAGAGAGGGAGAGAGAGAGAGTAGAGAGACAAGTAGAGACCTTGCATAATGAACTTTGTGAAATTACATGTTACATATTACACATCCATAGAATTGTCCTAAATAAGGCCTGCAGAGCTGAACAGGGCGGTTTTCCAGGGCTGTTTTTAGTAGGGAAAAAGAACCACAGTGCTACCAAGATTACAAGCCACCACATCACCATGTACTGACCCTCTGCTACTACTTGACTCATAGAAACTAATCCCCAAAGGCAGATACAACCATATGCAGAGAGAACATAAAACCAGATACATTTGTAATGGCTTGAAGAAATCAAATTAAAACCCTAAACTTGGATGCTGCAAAATTCTGGAAAGAAATCATAACACACAGCAGAATAGCTCATCTCAGTAGAGTACTTAACAAAACACTGAATCAGAGAGGATGATTTGGTAAGTGAAAAAGGTCATCATAAGAATAGATGGCATGAATGTCTCTGTTCACACTGCGAACAAAATGAGATTGAAAATGTTGTGTGACAGAATCAAGGCCTTCCAAGCTCTACCAGATAAAGAGAAGAGGTGTTTTAGGTGAGGAGAGACATACATAATTATACTGCTGCAAATGTTTGCTACAAAACATTATGTCATACTAAGAGTAACAGAGATCTATGGAAGCCTGTTTCCGCCATCTGTTAAACAAAATCTGGCACATTTTTTTTTTCATCATCAGGTGACATTTTTTTCTCAATAGTATGACTTTGTATCTCATAATTATAAGATGCTAAGTCATTATTATGAGATACTATCTCAAAATTATGAGATACTAAGTCATATTTATGAGATACTAAGTCATAATTATGAGATACTAAGTCATTATTATGAGATACTATCTTATAATTATGAGATACTAAAAAATGAAAAAAAAAAAAAAATGCAGATTGGTGCCGGAAATGTGCTTCCATAGAGATCAATACTGACCAATCAGACTGAAAACTGCTGGAAAAAAAACCTTCCCAGAAGGTGAGTGGATGACAAATGGATTATTTTTGTGCTGTTAAAGTCAATCTGTACATATTTTATACATGCATATACTTGCATTTACTTGCTAATGAAGCCATTCTGATTCGGAGTATGCAAGAAAGAGACACAAGAAGAGAGACAGAGAAGAGAGACAATGTAGGAAAGAGAACAGTAGGACAGGGAGAGAGAGAGAGAGAGAGAGAGAGAGAGAGAGAGAGAGAGACATTTAAGTGTGTTAAAATAACACTAACTAGGAGCAAAAGAGAGCGTGCCACTAATGAACGTGTCCCAATATCAGACAGTAGAGACATTAACAATGGAAAAATAAATGTTGGGAATGTATGCCTCTTGACAAATTTGTTCATATTACTTAACCATTGGTTGAAATCCAAACTTCCATGCCAATGCAGCACCTTTGAACTGAATCGAATCAAACGGAGAGATAGAACAGGCAGAAGAAGACGAGCGAGACGGAGAAAAGCCAAATGCATGGTGTCTGTTGTTTTTTCCCCTCCGGTGCCAGTTTGGATGGATGTGTAGTCCGCCCACATGCTGTCGAGCTCCATCCCAAACTGAAGGGGCGGCCGGACAGACTTCACTTCGAGGAGTTGCTAAGAACCAGCGTTGCCCACCAGCTCGTCCCACCGGTACTCGTGATGCCTTCAAGTGCTCCTTGTAAACTCCTTCTTCTGATTTCGGAGGCCGTAAATATGACTTACTGACGCATTTAAGTGCTTTTGATCGGCTTTTGACTGAGATAAATGTGACTCATTTTGCATGTAATTAATGTTTTCATTCATTTAGTAGCCATAGGTTGGTGTGTTTTAGCATCAGTTGTTGAGGCTGCTTCCATGCTCTCCGTCCCCTAAATGTCACATCTCAGCTCAACTTCCAATATGTTTCCGACGGCCCTCGAACGCAGCATGTGCTGTATTAATACTGTAGGCTGTTTACTTGAGGAAAACCCTAGAGAGCTTAGGATCAGTATGCAATTTGTCCAACCCCCATGTCTAATGCTGCGTTCACATCATATCAGGAATTTTTATTTATGAACCTAAAATCAACCATAAACAAACTGCACTGCTCACTTTTCATTAGTAGAGTTGATTGTATTAGTGTGAATATAACCGATAATTTTATTATCTTTGACTGCTGACATCAGTGGATTTGGTTAGCCACCTGTGTCGAAACACTTCCGCAATTTTTGATGCCAAGTGGGAGAGATCGGAACCTATGAAAAATTCCCACATGCACTATTTGTAATCACCACTAGGAGGCGGAAGTGAACATTTTTTTCCCAATCGGCGGTTCATATTTACGGTAAATCTGACCCGACGTGAATGCGGCAAAACAATTTATGCCAACAACTGCAACTGAAAATGAGCAAAAGTTAATCAAAATGTTTTCACATATGAATTTTTACTCTTAAAATAAACCATACATATACATTGGCAGCCTCTAACCTGAAATGACACCCCTAAACCAAACACTTTACATTAAGTGTTCATTAACTTATGTTAACTAATGCATTTACTAACATGAATTAAACATGAATAACATTAGCAAAGATTTGTTAATGTTAAATGCACATGAATAAATGCACATGAACAACTGCATTAGATCATGTTGTTATACATGTTTGTTAATGTTAACTAATGTTTACTAACACAAATTAAGCATGAACAGTGACATTAACAAAGATTAGTTCATATTAAATGCACAATAAACAGCTGCATTAAGGTTAAGTTAGGGTTAGGGTTAGGGTTAGGGTTAATGCCAATGTATTGTCTAAATTGAAACCCTAACTCTTCATATATTCCTTAAACATATCCTGGCATTAACTAAAGATTAAGTCTCAACAAGTATTACCTAACATGAATAGTGTGTTATTCATGTTATTTGGTATGCCTGTTTAAAAGTGTAAACTCTCCATGTACACTTGAATAAAATGAGGATTTACTGCTAAGTTCTAGAGGATAGGAAGGAAGTCTCTCTGTGTGAAGTCCCTGGGAATGTGTGATGATGTGATATCGGAGCTTTGAGTCCGGCCTCTGAAGGAAGCAACGTTGCCTAGGGAGTCTTCAGTCGACCTGGAGACAGAGATAGGGGAGATTAGAGATGGTGGAGAGGCAGAGGAACAGCGAATTTGGACCATGTTGGATTGTGGGAGCTCAAGGCAAGGCAAGTTTATTTATATAGCATATTTCAGCAACAAGGCAATTCAAAGTGCTTTACATAAAACATTAAAAGCATCGAGACAAAGTGAAAAAGGTAAAATTCATATAAAAGAACAAGCAAAATGCATTGCATTAAAAGAATCAAATCAAGTAAAATAGAAAGATATTAAAGGAAACACAGAATCAAGCGGAGTTACTTCTTGGTATTGAGTAGTCACTCTCACACTGGTGCCACTGTCAACCAGTATACGATGAAGTGTGCCTTACCTCTCCAACGATAATCACAACTTAAAAGACCTTTTGTCGGCCTCACCGGACAAAAATATGTATAGCGCTATAACTTTTCGGAAAGAGAACTCCCTCAATTCTTCCTTTCAAAAGGAAATCAATTTAGATGAGATCATGAAGGATTCTTAGAAGAAGCATAGATTCTTTCCGGTGGTCTTACCCCGCCGCACAGGCAGGCCCTACAGCCCCTATAGGACTTGTCAAATGTTCCTTTAGAACAGTACACAGATCAGCTAAGCAATTACAATTATAAACTTCAAGCAATCCTTCAATTCTCAATACAGGTTTGTGGATCCCATCAGAGTGGAGAGTTCCTCTAGACTCCTGTTGGGATCCTGTTCCTGACGCCAATTGATGAATAATTTTGTAAAATAAAACCCACTACATAATAACAATAAAAATAAAGTTCATTAAAGAGCTAAGAGAATAGAAAAGAAAAATAGGCTAAAATAGAATAAGACAGGTATAAAATACAAGAATAAAATTACTATACGAATGGTCTGGTGAAGGTGATTTACCATGCAGTACGTGCACAGCATCTGGTTGCATCAAATGACTGAGGGGATTGATCTCCTGAACTGCAGCCAGTCAATCAGCTCCAATCAGCTGCTTTCTCTCACATGTATTCCATGGTAGAGCTAGATTAGTTGGTCCAGCTGACTACTTGGTATTCAGTGGGTATGAGCGCTGATTATGGCTGACTATTCATCAATGTTGCAAAATCTGAAGGTAGTAGGTGCAACATTGCAACCTCTGTTTAAGCTACTGAAGTGTACAGTGTCTAACCTAGCACATTCTACATGTTGTGCACCAACATCATCTAAATAGCCACTATCCTTGGAAACACAAAATGGCAAGTGATGCTCTTTGTATGTAATTACAGTCGGTTGAGTCTTCTTTTAAAGGATTCGGTTAGTGTTTTTAAATACGTTTCTTATTGTCAAATCCTATGAAAATAACAAAATCAACAATGCGTTTAATATGGCATTACTTTCCGACTTCCCATGTTCCCTTTTTAGCCTTCAAACCGGAAGTCATTGGCTCCAGTTGTAAGCTAAAAACCTTTAAATTCAGCTCACAAAGACATAGCTTCAATTTTAAAAATCGCTAACTGTTACCACGAAAAGTCAGGCTGTTGTAGTTATTACCAAATCAAATTCAATTGGGAACAAATTCTTCATTACGCCGGGGACTATTTTCTGTGCTACGGAACTTCTTTCCGGAGATCGCAAAGTGTTTACAGCCGGCTTATTAAGTTGTTTGAGGAAAAAGTCGGCTGTCCTGGTGCATCGCAGTAATGAAATATGCTGCCAGAGGAAGGGCATGGCTCTTTGACGTGTTTTTAATTGTTTTTTTAATACAATGGAGTTCTATGGCTGCTGGGACATGGCTTCATTGGGCATCAGCTACATGGACGAGACTTGTTAGCAAAACAAATGCATTGCTGTTTTTGTTATTTTCATAGGATTTGTTGATGGTAAGAAATGCATTAAAAAACACCTTTAACGCTGCACTAGGCAAGATATTTACGTAAAGATTCACCCTTTTATCAGCCTAAATCACAAAGTGGGTCTGCAATAGAGAAGAACGTCCCTTCCCTACTAACAGAGACACTGTAGATCCATTTTCAAGCATCATTGTCTACTGTATGCATATAAAACATGTAGGCTACTAACTCTTGGTTTGCATCTTCAGTTTGTTCAGACATACTTTTTTGTCACATTAAAAGATCTCAGGTTTGGTCTTCTCTTTGCTCCCCATGGCTGGAAGGCATGTTTCTAGAAGCATAGTTTTTAAAAAAACAAAACGCTGGCTTGATGGTCCGGCCTCTAACATGGCCATCAGTCAATCATAACTCAGGATTTTGGGGTGGCACTTGGGGTGGCCAATCAGATTTCACCCCTTAGACGCGCCCCTGGGCATCATTATGGTCACTTCTCCACACACAAGAAGTGACCGATTGAAACTTAAGAGTCAAATCCAAAATGTCTCCTAACAGCAGTAAACAGCGCTTCGTCCAGAGAAAGCTGAACTCTCCAATTCACCTCCATTGTCCTTTTGTTATTGTTTGGTATAAAGCAGTGGTTCTCAACGCGGGGGCTGGGGACCACCAGGGGTCCTTGACAGGGTTCTAGGGGGTCCCCAGCAAATTGATGAATTGTTAAACTTCATTATTTCATTTACAAGAAGTTAACACAATTAGAGAATGTAGGAGAATGACTGTTTTGATCATAGTTTCACTGTTATCTCTCTACCTACAGTACAGATAGTCATGGAATTCTGGACAAAATCATATCTAACAATAAAAATATTATCAGATTTGGGTTTGAGAGACACAATCTCATCAAATGGGGGTCCGTGGCTCTAATGTGGACTAAATTAGGGTCCTTGATATGAAAAAGGTTGAGAATCACTGGTATAAAGCATCACAGACTGGTCGGGTTGGTAAACATGAGCCACTTGGCATAGTTTAAAAAAAAATCCACAATCATAATCACAATCACAATCATCAAAACCACAGTCAACCTCATGGATATGCGACCGGAGCCAGTGTAACAGATTTTGTCCCCTGTAGGTTTAAGAGTGCATCAGGGAAAAACTACTACTGTACTCAGCAGCTACAGAATGGAATCTATTGCCATCCCATATTAAAGAAATTGTCACTGCTAACCATTTTAAAAGAGCAGTGAAGGGATGGCTGCTGAGCTGCTGACAGTCAATTATTAATTAATGCGTTTTTTTGAATGTAAGTTATTTTATATAATGAATATGTTAATGTTTTTCATGTCTTAAGTGATTCATGCATTGCCAGGACCTGCCTGTGCTGACCATTGCTGTTTACCACGAGGACCACAATGGAAATGAGTCTTCTTGACTTTATTGTGTGTTGAATTCCTCGACAATTTTATATGTGTATGGTTGTGGCCTAAGGGCCTTCAAACCTATGTGTACTTTAAAATCTGTCAAATAAAATCAGTCAATCAATTCATGGAGAGTAAACCGGTCAGTGGCAGCTGAAGCAGATGCCTGCTGTGTAGTCCTGCATCAATCTGATGTGGACTGGAGTGATGCACATGTTTTAGGATATTTCACTTGAAGGCAGTTCAACACCAGTTTAACTTCTGCTAAAATTCAGCTCTGGCTAGTAAAAGAGGCCGGCCCATTATATAACTAGACGCCCTTTACTGTCAAAAGAATCCATCTGGCTGCTAGTCAAACTCAAGTGGCTTGTTAATTTTTGAATCCACCAACCGTAGCGCGGCATGGGGCTGAGAATAGTGTTCCGCAGCTCTGTTTGTGTTATGCGCCGACTCGTGAAGCACCGTGAAGTGCTTTTAGATGCGTTTTAGATGGTCCGTCGAGTGCAAACACATTTCAAGGAGATGCTGTTGGGCTGCTCCAGTGTTTCAACAGGGCTACACACACATACACACACACACACACACACATACACAGCCTGCATGATGATGAATTCCTTTTACAGGCATTCAGATGAATTATAGAAGGCAGTCCAAATGCAGCGTCTCTCTCCTCCTCTGAGCCCATTAACGATGACAGTAATGCCTGCTGCTGCCAAGACGAGGAGGTGGTCCGCTGTCTGTGTGTGTGTATGTGTATGTGTGTGTGTATGTGTGTGTGTGTGTGTGTGTGTGTGTGTGTGTGTGTGTGTGTGGAGGGAGTGTTGGCAAAGTTGGTGCACACATTTGCTGAGTGGCTCATATTCAACCCATAGAAACCAGCCCTGTTACTCTTTGATTGATCATCAAAAGATGCAGTGCAGTCTCAAGATGTGAGTCAAATCCAGTGGCCTAGGGTGTATACCTGTGTGTGTGTGTGTGTGTGTGAAGGGGGGGGGGGGTTTGAAGCTTGTCCTCAGCCTACAAATAGGAGCCAAAAATTCCATCTTCCATCACAAATTCTTTTACTTCGAAGTCTGTGCTGCAGAGGCTGAAATGAAAATGAACATCAATACTTGCTGCAGCAGAGATGGAGAGGTGCATTACTATAAATCAGTGGGGCGATTAAAAGCCTGGAGAAGTATTGGAAAGAACTGTTGGACGCATTTGCTATGATACACTCCAAGCCAGACTGATCTATAATCAGGGATGTAGTGGAGGGTCAACTCACCTTGAACTCAGGTGACCCAACTGTTTTGTTTGCAGAATAGAATTTAAGCAGTTAAGAAATTCTTTGTGACATAAATTCAGAGTCATGTAAGTACTGTAGCATCAACCTTTTTTTTTTTTTAAATCACAATAAAATGAAAAGTGACTTTTATCGTTACCTTTTCCATGTCGTAATATACACCTATTTAATAATACATGCCAAAAAATTTACTTTTTTTTATAGTGTGTTTGTATTTTTATATCAAAATCCAGTAACACTTTACAATAAGGGTCACTAAGTTAAGCCGTGAAGTTTGGAGTGTATCAAGTTAATTAACAGTTGACTAATGTGTCTGGTAATCATTTACTAATGGTGTTCATGTTAACTAAGGTTTTAATTTATACATTATTTAATAGTCATCTTTATAAACTATTAAATAATGTATAAATTAATACCTTAGTTAACATGAACACCATTGGTAAATTACATATTAGTTAACTGTTAATTAAGGGTTAGTTAATGCTTATTAAGCATTAACTAACCCTTAATTTAGTGACCCTTATTGTAAAGTGTTATTCAAAATCCCATTACTTTTCATTCAATTTTTAGTGGTTACTTCACCAGTAGGCGTACATAAAAATTCCAACCAGTAACACCGTCACCCCCCGCCCCTCCCATTATATAAAACTACCTTTCTCTCATTAACAAATATTGCTATCACATCGCTTTACACTATCAGCCATTTGTGAACAGTCCCTCCCTGTGTTGTCCTGTTTTAACTGGAAATACGCCAAATTATGGAAGCAAGAAGCTCTCAAAATGCTATTTCATTGTGTCTTTAATGGGAAAAAGCATAGAAACTCTTCCTTTGGTCACATGCTAAAGTGGCTAGTACCGTGCGTTCACACTGCTAGCACCTTGGTTGATGTATTGCTTTATTCGGTAACACTTTACAATAAGGGTCACTAAGTTAAGGGTTAGTTAATATAGTTAATAATAGTTAAGCATTAACTAACCCTTAACTTAGTGACCCTTATTGTAAAGTGTTACCCTTTATTCTGACTGAGTTACATTGTTTTGATGAGTTAACATAGCTAGCTAGCAAGTGCTAATTAGGTAGCAAAAGAATACCGTATTTCCTCTAATATTGGCCCGGGCCTTTATTTACCTCAACTGCAGAGGGTATCAGGCCTTTATTGGAAGCAGGCTTATATTAGAGACAGGCCTTTATTTCTAATTCCCTCTGTTTGATTAGTATATTTGCTCATATTTTAGTACGAAGCCTCCTTGTTTTCTGATCTGCTTCTGTTGGGGTTCGTTAGGTAGCTGTTCTTTTGTTACTGCAATGCATTACTGATAATTACGGTAATCGACGACGGCACGCTGCAGAGACTTCTGCTGTCCGAGCCGTCTTGTGGCATACTGCCATCTTGTGGCACTTGTACGTTACTACAAACTACAGTTACATTATATAACAGGCACCAGGGCCCAGTTGTTCAGAAATAATCTGATCGGATTTTGGATTTCGGATTGGATCAAATCTTCAAAATGGGTTGTTCAAAAGAAAAAAAGGATTCTGAAATCGGAGTAGATCACATAATCCAGTCTTGGTTTTGATCTGGATCAAACCTTCAGTATGTGTTGTTCAAAACTTTTTAGTAGGATTGGGATACCTTTGATCCAAAAAATCTGGAGCAGAAGGGTGTATTCAGGGTGGATTTCAGGAAAAAAAAATGTAATAAAGCTTTAAAATTGGTCAAATAATACAACATTTGTATCATGTAGTATATATACATTTATTTATATTTTGCACTTGATTTGTTTAACCGTTACAGTGATAAAGTAGACATTAGGCTACCTATTAAGACTTTCAGTACAGTAAAAAAACAAAACAAACAGCTGTCAATATCAAACAAAAATAATATATTTAATTTTAACTGTCATTTATCACTGTATATTAATTACAATGACACAATCATCAGAGATGAACTAGTCAAAAGTAGTTTCTAACCCTTCAAAAAGGTGGTCTCTCCACAAATGAAGAACTCTGAACGTTCTTTATTTTGTTAACTAGCTGACATTTAGCCTTTTTATGATTTAAGACACGTGTTCAAAATATCAATATGTATTTGTGAATAATGTATATTCGTTTGTTTTTATTTATTTGTTGTGGGTCAGATGAGGGGTCTGACTGTTTAAAAGAAATTGAAAATGGAAGGGGATGTTTGTATTGTTTTATTGTGCTGTTTTGTGTCTCTTCAAATAAAAACACTTAAAGTGACCCCACACTGGCTATTCTACCTGTTGTTCTTTACATAGCTAGTAGCCTACATTGTGATATGTAGTCCCATTTAGAGCACTGGTAATCCGGATTTGGTAATCTTGAAAAAATTGTATCTGGATCAGGGTGATCCAATCCAATGTTGCTTTGAAAAACCGGCACAAAAGTAAAATGGATTACCTGATCCTGGATAGCAAAACATAGGATTTCCAAATCCGGATCATTCTGATCCAGATTAAACCTTTTGAACAACTGGGCCCAGGAGTTTACCGGTATCCACCGTTGTTTTTTCCTTTGTTTTTTTCCCCAGCCTGCTTTTAATTGACTACCGCCCACTATTAGAGGAAATACGGTAAGCTCAATAAAATGACTTCAGAGCTTGCTATCAATCGCAATGGTCAATGCAACTGTTTGTTTTTTGAGACATTTGTTCCTGTTGTCTTTCAAATAAAAGTTGTAGAGAACTGAGAAGCGCGTCCATTTCGCAACTACCTGGCTGAACTGTTGTTAATGAAAAATGATAGAGTCCCCCCACTGCACTACAGTTTCAAGCCATCATGCTCTTCATTTCTGATGAAGAGCATGATGGCTCGAAGAAGTCAATAACATAGTAATTGGTGAATAAATGTGAAAATGGGAGTAGTGCAGTGTGGGGACTCTTTTTTTATTTTGTTCATGAAACAAACAAGGAAGTACTAAAATCTGATTGGCTCGATGGTCGATGGTCAATGACCACGATAAGTTTAGCCGTAGCCAACCAGAGCTTCCCTGGTCTCTCTATAGGAAATCAATGGACTTCCTGTGGCTTAGTGACCGTGTTGCTCGCAGTGTGAACAAACAGGTAAGTCAACAAACTTTCCCGCCACAACCCTAATTTACCGGCATTTAGGCTACAGCGTAATGTTAGATTGCCATCAGTCTTTGCTCACAAGCACGGCTATCTGGACTTTGATTCATATCCTGTAGTGTGGAGGAAAGCATATCATTTTCCCAGGCAAAAACAAATTACACAAAGACGAAATTTTTAATAAATGCCTTGTCTGATAATCTCTGCCAGTCTCCACATTTTCAAACTATCATTAGACCTTTGTTATGCTCTCATCTCCAGACATGCTCATAAATAACACATGCATACGCCCACACACACACATACACACACACACACTCCTATTCTCTCGCCTCATCTGATATCCATAGCCGAGGGTTGGGTTGTACTATGTGTTGTACAAGCTGCCTTAAAGCCTACACCGCTGTATTATCTATCACACTTCACTTCTCATTACTAGCAACAGTCACTTCTCTCCATCTTACTCTGTCTCGTCTTCTGCCCTGTCTATCGCCCTCCTTTCCTCCCACACACTCTTCTTTACACCCTCCCTCCCTTTCCTTCCTTCCTTCCTTCCTTTCCTCCCTCTTTCCTTCCTTCCAACCTTGACTTTAGTGTCCCACGATGGTCGAAATGTTATTTCTGACGACAATACAGTTCTAGGGGAAACACTGAATACTTGTAATTTTTGGAGGGGATTTTTTGGGGGCATGCAAATGGTCAAATTTAAAGATGCTGAATATTGATACAAAAGATCAGCTATCGGCAGCTTCAATCCAAAAATATCAGTATCAATAGCTGCATTTACATGGAGCCTTTTAATCAGAATAGCAGCCCAATCAGAATAAAAATGCCTCATATAAACGCCTTGATCAGAATTAACTGGCCAGTTTCGGTTTACAGCGGTGAAAATTACAAATGGACTCAATCATTGCGGGGGCAAAACAAAACGTCTTTTTCTGACACTTACGGAGTCGTATGTTGTGATAAAACTGAAAGAAAGAAGAAATAACCGACGCAGGTCCATCTTTTAAAAACGTAAGCCCATGTTAGAGTGCTGGATTCGTGTTTTGCACATGTCAGAAACTTTTATTCTGATTACATACTGTGGAGCATGTAAACTATGGGCAGAAATATGTGTCACTAGAAACTGAAATTGAATTATTTATATTTGAATTTGAATTGCTCAACTTGAATAATTGCATTAAAAAACAGAATTTGAATCAGATAATTTGAATTTGTATTGTTTAACTTGAATAAGTGCATTTGCATAATTTGAAATTGAATGTATTAGTTTGAAACTGAATTCCAATAAATACAAATTGTGTGATTCAAATTTAGTTTTTTAATGCCATTATTCAAGTTGAGCAATTCAAATTCAAATATAAATAATTCAATTTCAGTCTCTAGTGACACATATGTCTGCCCATAGTAAACGCACATCTTAAAGCGATCGTTATATTTAGCGCTCATGTAAACACTTGGCGTGGCAATCTTCTTTCGGAATGATTTCATTCAGAATGAAAAAAAAAAAAGTCTCATGTAACCGCAGCTGGTGGCTAAAAACCTGTGTTGGCCAAGTAATCGATGAGTCATTGGTATTGACCAACAACCCTATCAACCCCGACAGATATATTATGCTCATTTTCTGCTATGGGGCAATAAAAACCTGACTTATTGCCCCTTTAACGTCTAGAGCCTGTTTATCCACCTTGACAATGTTCGCCAGCCCTGAACAAGAAAGCTCAATATTCACCATAATAGATACAACTGGGTTGGAAAGACCAGCGTGAAAAGCAATTATCCCGCCAGCAGCATTTCATCAACTCAGACTTATATCAGCTCCCTATTGTCAAAACAAGGAGCGGCTTTGTCTGCGGCTGTGCTCGGGCCTTTGTGTAGTGCGGGCGACTTTGCCGTGGTAAAGCCTGTCTACCTGATGTGCATTTATCTCTTCAGGCGGTCATTTAGTCCACAAAGCTCCGGTCGGTGCCGATAGGGAGTGGCCGGCTGCTCTCTTTAATGAGGCCGCTGATCCTCTTACATTGGCACACACAGCTACTCTGTAACCCGGAGAGGTCGGGGGACACGAATGAGGGGGGGGGGCGAATGACCGAGGAGGATGAGCTGGGTTAAGTAAAGTCAAGTCAACTTTATTTATATAGTGATTTAAAACACATTAACCGGGTTGTACATAATAGGAGGGTGGCGAAAGCAAAATTAAGAAGGGAGTGAGAGAGTCAATGTGAATAAATTAGAGAATGGATTAGTCAGTGTATTGAATGACTGAATGATACAAATTTTCCTAAGGTGAAACTACTGTAGTTTCATAAAATATACAAAACAATCATCAAAAACAACTATAAATAGTTAATTCATTTATTTTCATATCATCTGTGTACAACACCACCAAGCACAAAAGTAGATTTAAAAAAAAAAAAAAGAGAGAAAAACTTTTTGGGCCATTTTCTCAAAATGACATATTCCCTGTATGTAAAATACACTTACATACGGATACAGCATTTGACCTGCTGCTTCTTAACCAAAATAGCTCATAATTTACGGAGGCTTTTATGTTATATGTTCCATCATTTTACATGAAAAAAATTGAATTGAAAAAATGATTTTTTAACAAATCCCTGTGTAAATTACCAGCTATTTAGTTATTCCTCAGAATGAAACTCTCTGACTTTTTTCCCATTCACCTGTAGTTAATCTGGCACAGCAGACACACATCTCCTCAGCACTGATATAGGACTGTGAATGCAAAGGCAAATGAATGGGAAGTATAATGACAAGTTGGACAAACCAAACAGAGCTTTTTAATGAATCACACAGCAAAAAACGGACTTTATATCCAGCGTATATTCAAGCACATCAAGCCGTTTGCTCTCAGCCTCGCTCACCACCTAAGTCAGTGAATGAATAATGCCTCTGTGGCAATCTATTGAGCGGCTTCTAGCCATTGGCTGATGGAAGTCATCGTCATCGTCAGAGAGATGAATGATACCGCATGGGTCCCAGGGGAGCTGTAGACACTCGACCGGACTGGAGGAAAGCTCTGATTGGATGATGGGATGGCCAGATGGGGGAGGAAGGGGGGGGGGGGGGTGTTTTGTGTTTAACTCTGTGCTTATTAGAAACCAGAACCAGTGATAAACAGTAATGAGTCGAAAGAGAGATGAGAGAAGGCATGTTATCTGTGTTAGCTGCCTAAACGATTCAATTAGGCGAAATCATTTCATTACATTTTTTGATTTAGATCTGCCATCCAACTGGAGTTTGTTAGCGAGTGCCTGCCTGAATTTATCAGCTTCTGGCATCAGCATGCTATGTAGAAATGTATGTGTGTGTGTGTGTGTGTGTGTGTGTGTGTGTGTGACAGACAACCTCACTCACTGACAGTTGCACTGACAGCAGTGTTACTGTCAGTAAGTGAGTGAGGTTGTGCCTGTGCATGTTGATGTGATGCTAATTGGCAATAACGGAAGAGCAGGGGCAGAGTGGAGTTTGCCTCTAGGGCCAAAAACCCAGCTAACAAGAGCTACTCTATTAAAGATTATGAGATTAAAAAGGCTTTGAGCCGATCCACTCCCCAAGTGCTTTCACTCCTCTGCCTGCTACAGCTTATCACACACACAGCTGACCCTCACTGGTTTCAAAACCCTTTGGCAAAGGAGGCTGTCCCAACTAGTGTGGTCTGACAGTATTTTGGATACTCACTGTATATTTAGTAGAGTCTATACTTAGTCTTCTGTCCATATGTATGTCTTGCTTCATCTCCTTTGCACTTGATGTGTGGTCCAGTACTTCCTTGTACTGTGTGGGTCTGATATTACTGTATGTTCACACTGGAAATGAGGCAAATTTTTGCCTTGATTTAGTTGCATGAGTTTGATCGCTTGGCTTCAACACAAGTTGACAGAAACAGAAAGCATGACAGACTAGAGTGACAGACCAGCCGTCATGATTAGTGGTTTAAGTTGACATCTTTCTATAGTCCAGTCATTATGATTAGTGGTTTTGGTTGGCATCTTTCCATAGTCCCATTATGAATATGTGCCTGGACAGAGTCCTGCTTGATGCTGATTGGCTTTTACTTTACTGTGTCAGGCAAATTTCTTGCTCAAGTTGAAAAATTTCAACTTCAGTACCTTCAGAGCATGCTCCATCTTGGTCTATTCACCTACTTCCATTGACTTGCATGTATTCACACCCCCTCTAAATTTTCTTTGCAAACAATATTACCTAATTTCTTTCTTTCTTTTTTTTTAAGGTTTGGCTGACTGACATTCATTGAAAGAGTGAGCCAAAATCATTCCAAATATGAAACTGCAAAAATGTCTGAAATGCTTGGTACCAGCACATTGAAGCCTCCCACTAGGTCTGAAATATTGTCACTTTACAGAGAAAGCTGGTGCTTATGAGGTCTTATTGAGTTAACATGGGTATGTGTAGGGGTGTTGTCTCTCATACTGCAATGAATTCCTCACCAAATAATCACAATAAAGAATGAAAAGGCCCATTTTCAGTCGCTCAAAGCTCAAGTTCAGAATAAAACTCCCTGATCACTTCACACACTGACATTTCCGCCCCCTTGTAACCCAAGTGCATGGCTGTCTTACAACTCGTGAAACTAGCTGACATGAGCGGCACTCTTGTTTTAGAGTCAAGCTTCGGTGCATGAGAGGTTTGTTTTCATTCTGGCTCGTGGAAACCCAGGCAGAAAAAATGTGTGAATATTTCATCAGGAATCGTGAGAGATACTCCACACAGTAAGTCAAAGTGACTTCGAGCTTGAAGGGCTGAGGTGTGGATAAAAGAGGTTCTGCTGTATATCCATACTGGATACCTACTGTACACTCGTATACACTCAGGCATGCCTCCCCCGTCTTGTCGCAGAGGGACAAAGCTCTCTGTCCTGTCATCAGCAGGAGCACAGTGGGGATTATATTTCCTGGAGGGGAAAAGCCTGTCTACGCTGCCCTGCCCTGCTCTATATAAAACACTGGGGCTGATCCAGCTGCACTGTAGGCCTAACAGCTTAGCATCGGGTCTGGAAACACACACAAGCACACACACTTACACATAGACATAGAGATACGCCTGCATGAAACACACCCCCCTCAGATGCTTGCACACACTCAGAGGAATGCGTGTAGTCTGATATACAGACGTACAAAGTGTATGCAGACACACATAAAGGCACACAAAATCACACACACACACACACACACAGCAATCAGTATGAGGTTAGTGTACTGCAGTGGTCTGAGGGAGCATGGAGACGGGGTGGGGTAGAAACTTTAGCTATCTCTCAGAAAGCTATAACAAAGAATATAATATATTATAAGGCTCCATCTGATATTTGGGTCAAAATTAGGCTTTCATATACTGTAATGTAGCTCTACAGGTCTTTACACGTGGGCCAAGTTTACAGGGTAAAAAATTGGGTATAGAGTCACTCTATGTGATGCAAAAATATTGACACTCAATATATCAAAACTATTTTGCTGGATAAAAATGTCAAGATTTACACTTTCACGCTTGTGACAAGCCTGAGAAAGGCTATTGATATGGGTATTAAGGCCATTGCCATGGGTAGAAACGTCATCACCATGAGTAGAAATGTCATCAATATAGGGCGAAAGGCCTTTGCCATGGGTAGAAACGTCGTCACCACAGGTTGGACTGTCATCATTACGGGTAGAAACACTATTATCACCGGTAGAAACGCTATCACCATGGGTAGAAACATCATCATCATGAGTAGAAACATCATCACCACAGGTAGAAACACCATCACTGTGGGGAGAAACATCATCAGTGCATGTAGCAACATCATTGCCAGAGGCAGAAAAGTCATTACCGTGGGTAGAAACAATCACCACCAAACGAAACGGCATCATTGCAGGTAGAAATGCCATCGACGTGGGAGAGAAATGTCATCAGCATAGAGTCGAAACGTCATCATCACAGGTAGAAAGATCATCACCACACGTACAAATGTCTTCACCGTGGATTGAAACTTTATCACTGTGGATAGAAACGCCATCACCGGAAGTTGAAACGTCATTATCGTGCCTTCTTCTAAAGGGTCGGAATGTCATCAACACGGGTAGGAAATGACATTGTTGCGGGTAGAAACAACGTCACCATGGGTATAAATGCCATAACTGCAGGTAGAAACACCATAATTGCAAGTATAACGTCATCATGACAGGTAGAGGCATCATCACCGCTGGTAGAAACGTCATCGCCGCAGGTAGAAACGTCACCGCCGCAGGTAGAAACGTCATCGCCGCAGGTAGAAACGTCATCGCCGCAGGTAGAGACATCATTGCCACAGGTAGAAACGTCATCACCGCAGGTAGAAACGTCATCACCACTGGTAGAAACGTCATCGCCAGGGGTAAAAACGCTATCACTGTGGGTAGAAACATCATCACCGCAGGTAGACATGACATCACCGCAGGTAGAAACGCCATCACCATTGGTAGAAACTTCATCACCGCAGGTAGACATGACATCACCGCAGGTAGAAACGCCATCACCACTGATAGAAACGTCATCGCTGGGGGTAGAAACGCTATCACTGTGGGTAGAAACATCAACACCACAGGTAGAAACACTGTCACCATGGGGAGAAACATCATCAGTGCATGTAGAAACATCATTGCCAGAGGTAGAAAAGTCATTACCGCGGGTAGAAACAATCACCACCGAACGAAACGCCATCATTGCGGGTAGAAATGCCATCGACGTGGGAGAGAAATGTCATCAGCATAGAGTAGAAATGTCATCATCACAGGTAGAAAGATCATCACCACAGGTACAAATGTTATCACCGTGGATTGAAACGCCATCACCGGAAGTTGAAACGTCATCACCGTGCCTTCTTCTAAAGGGTCGGAATGTCATCAACATGGGTAGAAAATGTCATTGTTGCGGGTAGAAACAACGTCACCATGGGTATAAATGCCATAACTGTGGGTAGAAACACCATCATTGCGTGTATAACGTCATCACGACAGGTAGAGGCATCATCACCGCTGCTAGAAACGGCATCGGTGCGGGTAGAAACATCATTACCGCAGGTAGAGGCATCATCACCGCTGGTAGAAACGGCATCGGCACAGGTAGAAACGTCATCAACAGCAGTAGAAACGTCATCGCCGGGGGTAGACATGCCATCACCACAGGTAGGAACATTATCACCGCAGGTAGAAACGTCATCACCACTGGTAGAAACGTCATCGCCGGGGGTAGAAACGCTATCACTGTGGGTAGAAACATCATCACCGCAGGTAGAAATGACATCACCGCAGGTATAAACTCCATCGCTGCGGCAAAGGAAAAGTAAGCCCAGGAACATCATGTTAGAATTCTTGCCACTTCCCCACATATTCACCTGCTTTTCCAAAAACAAGATCCGATCACAATGCAGACAGCGAGAAAACATAAATACCAGGTGTAAATGCAAAGCCGCAATCAGTTTGCCCATTATCCAGATAGAATATCCACATGCAGATTGCATTTTAGTACCAGGTGAAATGAGGTCATACAAAAAAAGCGCACATTCTAGCGTAGCCTTCCTCACACCGCATCCATTTTGAGTATAATAACATTTCTGTGTCAATCAGTTTTCCACTCTAAATTGGAAGTAAAAACATGAAACTGACCCAGAATCGGTGTATTTAACCAACCTCACCAAGCCAACTCTACCCAAACAGTACAGTAAAGCAGCTGGTTCAGGTCAGGTGAGAAAGTAGAGCCACAAGTCAAAAGAATGTAAATCTATCACCCACAGTAAACCACTAATTGGCAAATAGTAAAACCTCTTGATGGCTGAGGCAGGTTAGGCCACAAGGAAAAGAAATCACCATTTCCTTGTATCTCACCAAAAGGATTTCTCTGTCTAAATATGGCTCCTGTTATTTTATCCATTTACTGCTGTCTCCCCACTCCTGTGTCAACAGCAGTCCTGCCAGGGACAAACATCTGTCTCGGTATTTGCTCAGCAGAAACAGGATTTTGCATTATGGGCTAAATCCAGTGTTGGGGAGTAACAGATTACATGTAACAGGATTACAGTAATTTAAGTGGCAAAAAAGTTGCTTTAATCTGCTGCGTGCATTCATTCATTCTAAGATAATTTACACTTTTTGCTCAAATTGCTGATGCTGGTAAGGTAACTAAGAGTAAGTATTAAATAGTAGTATTTTGGTGGATTACATGATTTACCAGTAGACTGTAAAAGCATCACTTTTTGAAAGTAAATCCACCACTGTCTTTTCAGCATGTCAGTTCACAAAGTGTTATTGCTCAGGTATGGAGTGGTGTGAGTTTAAAATGGTAATACGGGAAACATCTGTGCCACAGTGGCCTATTCAGGACGAGAGAACAGGCTTACACTTTGACACTGTCCATCCAGTGTGTGGATTAACTGACCGTCATTGGCCCCCCTCCTCACCCCATGCACACACACACACACACACACACACACACACATTCACTTTTCCATCCACCCTGTCATTTTAACCCGAGAGGGCGGATTCTTTCCAGGTTTGTCCTCGGAACAGGATTTTTTTTGTTTTTATGGTATTTATATCTTCAAACTACAAGAAGCCTTGTCATTAGAAGGCCTCATATGGCATCAGGCCGGTTCCACCCATCACAGCTTGTCTCCCACACCCCACTCACCCTCTCTTTCTCTCTCTCTCTCTCTCTTTCTGTCACTTTCCACTGAGGTCAAAACCCAAACATACATTTCATATTTAGTTTATTTGCTGCTTAATAAAAATAGAAACTTTGACACAAAACGCACACACACACTCCTTCTCTACCTGGTTGAAGGAATACAAGTTTTTTTTGGGGAGTTTGTCCTGTTTGTCAACTTACCTGTTAATGGATGACATAGACATAAACACCAAAATCATCCATCCCTGGTAGATTGTTGTTGCCGGTGCTCTATGCTAGCACATTAGCAAACGCTATGTTGAGTGATACTAGGCTCCAAGCTAACACTTTAGCATACACTATGTTGAGTGATAGTAGGCTCCAAGCTAACACTTTAGCATACACTATGCTGCGTGATAGTAGGCTCCATGCTAACACTTTAGCATACACTATGCTGAGTGATAGTAGGCTCCATGCACTTAAGCATACACTATGTTGAGTGATAGTAGGACACTAGCACTATCCAAAGTAAGAAGACTGGCCTTTTATTAATAAAAAAGTTGTTAGCTGTATAAAAAAAAGAAATATAATTAACTCAACCGTATGGTAAGCAACAATGTATTCATCCATTATGCAGTGATTCCTAGCTGTACAGTCTCCCATTGCCATCACTTTTACTTTCTATAGAAACAGGGAAACAGTATGGTTTTTTTTCTGTCACATTTTTCATAAATTTTGCCAGTCTGCTACACAGAACTGCCAGCCGCATATCATTTAAAATGACTTACCAGAGTTTTAGAGCTGCCACAAGTTCTCATTTTCTCACTTTTGAGATAATGTTAGAATGCTCAGTATAGAGTATGCTAAAGTGTTAGCATGGAACAATGATCTAAGGGGGATATTGATCAGTTTACCAGGTAAACTGACCACTGAGACAGTCTGCCAAAAACTTGTTTGATGTATTCCTGTAAGGGCAGGCTCACCACCATGGATGGGAATGAATGGGAGAAGTGGGATGGGATGGAATGGGATGGGATGGGATGGAGGAAGGGTGAAGGCGTATGTGGGAAAGGAGCAGATATGAGGAGGGGTGGAGGGGAGAAGCTGGGAGGAGTAGGAGAGGGAGGAGGTAGAGGTAAAATTGGTGTGTAATTACTCTCTTACCCTCTTAAATTAGAGGGAGGGATGGCGCTGCCAACCTCCTGCTGGTGCCTGATGTGTGTTTCCTCCATCGACTCCTCCATCCCTCCTCCACTCCTTTCCCTTTTATTCCTCATCTCCTGTCCCCAGGGTATCATACAAACATGGCTGGCTGACTTTCTGTCAAGCAGCCACAATGGCAACTGCTTTGGGAATTTCTCCCAATCAATTTCATTTTTAAACTGGCAAAGTAGCTTTTAGGATACAAAGGACTGATTGTGTACAAGCTGGCTAGTTGCCAAAGGGATGAGTGGCTCCACAACCACACAATCCACACTTTTGCCACAGCAAAATTTACTCAAAGTCAGCAACATCTCTTCATAAAACAGTTAGGACACATTATACCAAGATCAATTCCAAGACTCCACACCACCTTGCAAGTCCGTTCCCACACCCTGTCCAACAGATATCACAACCTACATCTCCAGCCCATTACACCACATATTATGCCTCAGGCCATATAACAACCAGTGCACAATTCAATCAAAACAGACAAGACACACAAAATTCATCTCACTTTAATTTTAATCGCGACCTTCAGCTGTTCTCATGGGGGAGCTATCAGTTCCCAAAATCAGCACATCACAGTGTTACTGAAATGTTGAACAAAATGACATAAAAAAAAAAATCCTCATTTGTAATGATCTGGTGTTCATTGTGCTAAAAATAAAAGCCACTTGGTTGGTTCTCTCTTCCTTCACACCTCCGCTCTTAACACTGTAGTGTCTCTTTCTCTCACCTTCCTCTTTCTCCCATCTTTCACTACCACCGTCCAGTGTTTCTCCTATTGTAGACTGTTTTGTAGCCATGGGGCAGGCCGGAGGGAAATTTTCGTTTTGAGTCCAGTCCTAAACCACAATCCCTTCCCTGTCCAAGACCTGGGTGCAGTTTCAACGGAGTTCATATTTAGATGCATATAATAATGCAAGGTCACGTAATAAACATATTGGACCTAGATTTGTTGTTAGGGGACAATTTGACCAAATTATATTTTTACATGACTGGAATTTTAGTTCTACAAACATTTCTTGAAGGCAGTGCTGCTCTGGAGACAAAAATAATCTCATTGGTTGAATTAAACCTCAGTGGGCGGAGTCAAAGAACCACAGTTTTTCCGGCTAAGTAAGTTAAGACTGAAGCCCAGTGAAAAAGACAAGAGGTAAGAGAGGAGGAAGCTAATATTATGAAGCCTAGCGCTCTGCTACTAACTGGAAAAATGCTATCTAGCCATACTGTTATAGGTAAGCTAGTTAGCTAAACTAGCAAGTAGCCAAACTAGCCTATAGCTAGTAGGTTACCTAGCTAGCCTGCCATGAATGAAGTAAAAGAAAAAGTCATTACCATTTACATTTTTTATTCATAGTTTGAGTTCCTTCTTTGCCATTCAAGTTTGCCAGTTAGCTAACTTGAGTAGAGCAGAGAAATCTTTATTATCCCCGCTGGGGCAATTCATTTTGCAGCACACAGTTAAAAAAACATACAGAACATTAAAATTGAGTCATAAGACACATACGGCTAAAGGAACATAAAAGACATAAGACACAAGAGTTGGTCCTGAAACACATCCCGCTTAAAGGACATAAAGTTTCAGTACTACAAGTTCAAACTTCGGATAGCCTCTAGGACAAAAAAGCGACCATATCTATTGCTACTACAACTAGGCATCCTATACCTATGCCCAGAGGGAAGGAGGGAAAACTCATAATATAGAGGGTGTAGAGGGTCCTGAAGAATATCCTGAGCTTTCCTGATGACCCTCTTCTGACATAGGTCATTCAGATCACAGCCAGTGATTTTAGAGCTCATCCTCACAATTTTCTTTAACATATTCTTATTCGTCAGGTCTAGATTTGCGCTGTGGTTCTTTCCGCCCACTGAGGTTTAACTCAACCAGTCACATTATTTCTGCCTCCAGAGCAGCTCCGCCTCTGAGAAATGTCTGAAGAACTAAAACTCCAAGCTTCTCCTCCTTCCTCCTCCTCATCTTCACCATTCTCTCACCACAACACCTCCAAACACCTCCCCTCTTCCATCTCTCGCCTCTCCACTATCCTTCAGCATACACACACACACATGCATACAGTTCACACACACACACACACACACACACACACACACACACACACACACACACACATGCTTTGCTTTATCTGACTGCTCCGGGCTCCATTTTCTCAAAGCTCTGACTTAATCTTCAGTTCCTCCTAGGCTGCGATTCATATTTATATGCATGCTGTATGTAAATGAGTGCATGTGCATGGGAGGCTGTGCATGACTGCGTGTGCACAGTATATGAGAGTAATAAAAAGCATTGAGACAGGATGTACAAAGACTTTAAACAGGCGGCAGTGTGTTTTATTAGTTAAATCTGTCTTTTAGAAACTACCCAGCAGCTTCCACTGTTGTTGCCATATTACACTTCATCCTGGTCTCAACACTACAGCATACAAACGCCCACATGCTTCACCCACTTTACACACATACACACACAAACACACACAAACATACACACACACTACAAGCATCCTCCATTTGAGTGCACACTGTTAATCCAGTGCGGACATATAATCTTATTAACCCCCCACAGTATTGCTGTACCTAACCTCCAGCAGCGTATTATACAGTTACACTAACGCACGGTAACATGCTATCAG
Source organism: Centroberyx affinis (assembly GCF_046629955.1). Lineage (NCBI taxonomy): Eukaryota > Metazoa > Chordata > Actinopteri > Beryciformes > Berycidae > Centroberyx > Centroberyx affinis. The sequence continues at coordinate 27,822 of NW_027281124.1, read as the reverse complement.
GGTATCAGCAGAGTCCTTTAAAACTTTGGAAGTCTTAAAACAAATTATCTAGATTTACGGCCTTAATAAGTATTAAATTGTCTTAAATCCAGTTATTAGAGGTCTTATTTTTTGCATGTCCATTCTTAGATTAATCCACAACAGGGTTAGCAGTACAATATGCTTCATATTCTGTTTTACTTCATGTCCCTTAGCAATTAATTTCCCGTTGTCCTGTTTCTTCTACTACCCATTTACAGTTTAGTATTATGGCTATACTATATGGCTAATGACTGAGTATAACTGGGAAGTGGGTGTTCGCTATCATCATCATCACTAATGCAGACAGTATGGGCAGCAGGCAGATTAAAGAACACAGGCAGTGCCATATTAATGCTAATGGAGGGGGGGTTCTTGAGTGGATTAATGCTCCTGAGACTTCATGCATGTGCTGTGATAGCCTGTGCATGCTGGAATCTAGTCTAATAGATAGAGTCTAGTAGAGTCATCCGCTGACTTAGCTAAAATAAACTAAAAAAACAAAAAAACAAAAAAACATTTACTGCATGTAGGTTTCTTCTGTAGATATTCTAGGATTCAACAGCTACTGGAGCTGTAAATAAACTATGAATGGGAGCTAACTTTCTCTCACTGTGCAGCAGCTATAAAAAATTCAATAGAAAACACTGTAATACCTTTGGAGGGATGGGCTGTCCAGTCAAGGACACTGCATAGAGGTTTTATACTGGTTTGTATTTCTAGAATGCAATAATGCATGTTAAATGGCACAGATAAGCAAAAAACAATAATGCTAGAGTTTCGACTCTCCTCAGTCAACAACAACTCACTATTTGCTACATTTTGGGTTTCAAAACACTTGAAAAAAACTGTCTATGCACTTTTTTGGCAGTGGCGTTGGTGCAGATCTACCTTGCATTATGCTGGAATTTCTCCTCTGTCTTTATTTGTGTCTTCACTACCTGAAAAGGTAAAAAGTGCTAAAAGCACTAGGGAACTTCGCACATTGGCGGCTCCAAATGGCAGCGAGGGGTAATTGTTTGAAATTTAAGGACTTCAATACCCAGAAATCCTGTAAGGTGACGTCAGTAAACTGCACACAGCCCCAGCCGGTCTGTGACGCTTTATACCAAAGATACCAAAGAGACGAGAGAGGAGATTTATATTGTTCTTTTTATATTGTGTTTAATTAGTATTATCAGGGAGTGCCATCGTAATTTTGTTGTGTTGTTGTCTTGCACAGCAGTACAATGACAATAAAGTTTTCTTGACTCTGGACTTGACTTGACTTGACTTCTTGACTCTTGACTCTTGACTCTTGAGAAAGATCTAATGAGCCCAGCTTGTGTGAGTCCAGCTTTCTCTGGATGGAGCGCTGCTCACTGCTGTTTAGGAGACAGTTTGGATTTCACTCTGAAGTTTTCATTCATCACGTCCTGTGTGGGCGGAGAAGTGACCACGGCGGAATTTTATTTGGAGAAATAAGGTGAATCTACAGCATCTAAATTACTGTGGATGGGACGCTCTTCTCCATTACAGCCCCATTTCATGATTTAGGCTGACACGAGGGGTGGATTTGTACATGAAAACCTTGCCTTAGTGCAGCTTTAAGGAAGATGGACTGATGGCTCACAGGAGGGTCAGCTGATGTCAGTCGTTACTGGCAATCATCCGTACTTGATACCGGCAGTGAGTGATAATGACTGTATATTAGATGGACCTGGATGGATATAATGTGACCATTATATATTTATGGACGATGATGGTGAGGATGTGTAAAGGTGAAGTTGTCAGGCTACCATCATCAGTATGCCCCAGCCTTCGAGACAAAACAGGATGGACTTCCCTCCAGGCATTATCTATGAAGACATAAGTACTTGCTAAAAGCCCAGTCCAGAACTTTATCAGTACAATACTCATGCATTTAAACAGAGAAGTGCCATCCTATCAGAGCTTCAAGCATAGATCTATTTTGCTCTGACGTCTACAAGCAATTCAAGCTCTTTCTAAGCTTCCTAAGACATTTGGCTATTCCCTTCTGTCAGTCCCTGCACCAAGAGCTCCTTTCAGCTCTGTGCGTTGGCATTTTGTGGCACGGCCAGCAATTTCTTGACGTTGGCAGACCAAATTCTCTCTGGCTGTCCGTCTACCTATCCGTCTTAACCTTGGTTAACAGGAGTGAGGGTGCTTAAGCTGTATTTCATATCGATGAGAAATTCAATACCGCAACTGTGGCGTGGGAAGCTGCATAGAGGTACAATAAAGACGAGGCGTGTTTGGTGAAGTGAGGTTAAGGACGAGTTTAAATTATTCCAATAGAAATGGTGTAGTGGCTGTTGTGTAGTCTGCAGTCTCGCTCACTCCCGTCTGGCCTTGAGTCTAATTCTGCAGCTCTCCTACTGTCTCGATAAAGACGAAAATATCAAAAAAAAAAAAAAAAAAGGTGCACAGACTAGCAACAAAAAAACAGAATACTGAACAAAAATCCTTCCAGTTCCTTTGACTTTTTGCTTTGAACTATTCTGGGTGCAGGATGGAGGCGGGGTCGCCCTGTGGGACAATCCGATTGAGACAAAGATCTTTTCACATAATGTCAGATCCCTGTGGAAGGAGGACGAGGAAAACAAGAGCAGCAGATCCATCTGAATTAAACAAATGTGCTAGGCAAAATGTACCAGACCATCCACTCAATCCATTTGGATGGATTCAGCCTAGGACTGGTGAGTTGTCGATCAGCTATAGGCTGTCGTATTTCTATGCCCCCCAGCCTTGTTTAATTTGACAAACCCTGGAGTGTGGCGTTTCTCTACGACCGTTTTAGCTGATGTGTTCATTTCTACAGAAGGGGTGTGTGTGGCAAAGATGAAAGAGAAGAGAATAAAAAAAAACGACTCTGAAGGCTACCAAAATGTTACAGAACCCCAGCATATCATTACAGAGCATGTTCGTCCTAACCAGCCATTTTTGCCTTTGCAGAAACATCGAATCAGCCTGACCACATACACGGTAAAAGAGTAGACTATTAAGTTTCGTCCCGAGCCAGTCGGTTGCTGTTTGGCTGCTTTAAAGCTGCGGGGCAGCAGGTCTGTCATTATGTGAGCAGGGCTTTGGGTGTGTCTGCCAGGCAGCCAGCCAGAGCCTGGAAACCAGGCCACAGCAGCAGAAACATCTGTCCTCCCCCAGTGCAGTGTGTGGTTGCAGAGCCCCCTACAGTACATGACAGGTACTACTACTACAACCAGAAATCTGCTCAGTTACAAACCACAATCCTCCCATCCACACTAACTGTGCTGTAGACCAGTGATTCTCAACCTTTTTCATATCAAGGACCCCTAATTTAGTACACATTTAGGCCACAGACCATGATTTGATTATATTTTTTTCTAGTGGACACAAATCTGAGAATATTTTTATTGTTAGATATAATTTTGTCCAGAATTCCTTGAATATCTGTATTGTAGGCCGAGAGATAACAGTGAATCTATGACCAAAACAGTCATTCTTCTACATTCTCTAATTGTGTTAACTTCTTGTAAATGAAATAATGCTGAAGTTTAACAATTCATCAATTTGCTGAGGACCCCCTGGAACCCCCTCATGGACCCCTGGTGGTCCCCGGACCCTACGCTGAGAACCACTGCTGTAGACTGTAACATGCAGGATGTAGAAACTACTTTTGCCATTTCAGTACACCCGATACAAAAAGCAAAGTAAATGACTGAAACGACTGGAAACTCACTCATATTGCTCAGCATTATGGGTAGTTTTTAAGTTATTATTTTCATTTAAACCTGGCCATAGCCTAACGTCATGGAGTTTTCAATATATTGAAGTTTAGAATCAGTACTGAGAAGAATTTTCTCAATAATCCCTTTGCAAATTCAGCATACCAAAACAGCTCACTCTTCACCGTACATTATTATATGGCAAGCAGATTAGATAGGACAAGAAAGTAGTCTAATGAACTAAGGATCAGATGCAGATACTGTATGTAGCAACTCATATTGTAATAACCAAATAGCAGCTAATGTTATGTTGGTTATTACATTACTATTGATGTTTTTATCTTTTACATTATGCACAGTTTTGTTTTTTTTAACAATGTATTTATTGATTTTCAACAATAGTAAGAGAAATAGACAAACATCCAGACAATATTGAAAAGCATAATTGACAAAACATTACTGTGGCCAAATAACTAAATAAAATGTACAAATCAAAGAGAAAATTATACACAAGTGAAAAGTAAATTAATAAATAGAAATTAGAAAAGGGTTATTCTCCTCTCTGTTCATACCCAACCTCTCATCACTTAAACATTTCCCGTTTCCTCAGCCCCTTGTGGCGCTTCTGACATATCCATATTTTCCATAAAGAGAATGAATGGTTCCCATATGGAATCAAAGGTCTCCCTTTTACCCTAAGAGTTCTTTACCCTTAAGACATCTCCCAGAGCCACTGACCTAAGTACGGCCTATTTACATTTTTCCATGATAAAGGCTAAGTGCTTTCTTTTTGTTTTGGAAAATTGGATCATTCGGATATATGCCTAGTATATTTTTTTTCAATGATAAAAACAACTCTGAGGCAATACTTCCACCTGGACAAGATAAACAACTGACATCAGCTGAAAGGATGATGAATAATTCTGATGAAAACCAGTCAGGTGATGAAAACCAGTCAGATGATGCTAGTGGTGGGATATACTGTATGTTATAGATAATTGACCTTCAATCTGATATTTAGATGGGGTGACCACTAAAGTATTGTATAAAACTAGATAGAAACTAGATAGAAAGACACAACTCAAGATACATAAATACATACCAGTCTACAGCTCTTTCCTTAAACTCTGAACAGCTATCCCCCTCTTTACTTTATTAATCCTGTGTGGATGGGATCAGGCAACTAGCAGGAATCCTCACTGGAAATGAATGGGAGCCTTGTGTCCAACAAAAAAAACAACAAAAAAACAAAAAAACAAACAAACATCCTGCACATGAACCACCAGTCTCCAGTCTTTCCTCTTACTGTAATGACCAGGCCTTACAGCGCCCTGTGGTGGTAAACTGGGTAAACTGGGTCTTTACCTCAAGTCTTGGTCTTCTTTCAAATTCTTTCAGGTTTTAATGGTGCAGGTGAAAGTGGATACATTCCTACAGGTCTTGGTTCATTTAAAAAAAAAAATTCTTAAAAAAACAGAATAGAAATAAATAGAAATGTAAGGAAATCAGTCATAGCTATATTAATTTATCATTTTGTGAGCTTTTTTTAATACATATTCATGATCTTTCTTTATTGTTTGTTTGTTTTTTTAAAGAACCTTTTGGGGTTAAACATTTAAAAAGATATAAAGTAGATTTGGGATGTCAAATCTTTGACCCTCAATATCTCAGAACTGAACTTCACCCAGATCAAACCTTATAATTCCAAGGTCGCAATTTAATTGATGAGAGGTAAATCTTTTCAAATTGTGGAGGCCTATCTTTTATTCTGTATCTTTTTCCCGCTAGTTGGAGAGTGTTGCTCAAGTCTCTAAGCCACAATGTGTGTGTGCGTGTGTGTGTCATTACTTCCTGGAAGACCCTAACCCTGGAAGAAATAATTTGATACATTACTTACTTACACTACTTTTCCATTACATCTCAAAAATTGGCGACTGCATCCTCTCATATCTGCAAAAATTAAGGAGAACTCAGTTCTCTCCCCTGTGCGCTTGGGTGTGAATGATCAGAATAACAAAATAGCACTGATGTCCAATGTTCTTGTCATCCTTTTCCATGATAAAACCAACTTTGAGGCAATACTTCCACCTGGACAAGATAAACAACTGACATCAGCTGAAAGGATGATGACTAATTCTGATGAAAACCAGTCGGGTGATGCTGGTGATGGGATATACTGTATGTTTTACATAATTGACCTTCAATCTGATATTTAGATGGGGTTGACAACTAAAGTATTGTATAAAACTAGATAGAAACTAGATAGAAAGACACAACTCAAGATACATAAATACATACCAGTCTACAACTCTTACTTTAAACTTTGAACAGCTATCCCCCTCTTTACTTTATTAATCCTGTGTGGATGGGATCAGGCAACTAGCAGGAATCCTCACTGGTAATGAATGGGAGCCTTGTGTCAAAAAAAAACAACAAAAAACCCCCAAAAACAAAAAAACAAAAACAAACAAACATCCTGCACATGAACCACCAGTCTCTAGTCTTTCCTCTTACTGTAATGACCAGGCCTTACAGCGCCCTCTGGTGGTAAACTGGGTAAAGTGGGTCTTTACCTCAGACTTCTTTTACTGTACTTTGCATGGAGTTGATTTACATACTGATTATCTTGCAGTATGCTCTGCAGGCATTATACAGCCTGCCTTATTTGATTGGTAAATATTATTTCATTGTCTCTGATGTCTACTAAGCCAGTGATTCTCAACCTTTTTCATATCAAGGACCCCAAATTCATTCCACATTAGGGCCACAGACCTCATTTGGTGAGATTTTGTCTCTCAAACCCAAATCTGAGAATAAAACAGTCATTCTTCTACATCCTCTAATTGTGTTAACTTCTTGTAAATTAAATAATGCTGAAGATGAACATTTCATCAATTTGCTTAGGACCCCCTGGATCCCCCTCAAAGACCCCTGGTGGTCCCCGGACCCCATGTTGAGAATCACTGTACTAAGCCATGCAACACTACTAGTTACAGTAACACTACTATTATCAGTCGGTTAATTTAATTTACCACTGCACACTATAAGTGAGCAGCAACAATACAGACAGTATACAGCTTATCACAGGATGATACCCAGCTATCCCTATATCTCAAGAAGTCTTAAGGCACATTAGTGAGGACGTCTTAGTCAGCTGAAGTCTTAAGACATCTTAAGACATGGTGATAGTAAGTTGCTGCCTTACCACCAATATTATCCTCCTTCTCAGATGAGCCAGCCAGGCTCTCAGTGTATCACCCAGTTCTCCTGCCAGTCCCGGCTCACTCGGATTGAATCGTCCACCCACGGCAGCTGACCTGTGGCCCAGAACAGATCTTCTGGCAGGCTTTACATGTTGATTCTCCCAGCTCATGACACATTGTGCTTTGTTGTCTTCTTTGTATGGGGGAACTCAAAATAGCTCTTACATGCTGTAGACATAAACTTGACACAGTCAGGTTAGGATTGTTAGGTGAAACTCTTGTTCCAAGAACAAAATGTTGGAACTTTATGTTGGATTTGTGAAGACAGTACAGAAAATTGTTGTTTTGTGTGTGTGTGTGTGTGGACTTCGTGGAACATCATTTGCCCAGAGTTTTGGAATGATCTACTTTAGCAGAGTGCGTGTTTAATATATCATAATAGACACATTACACATTGCCTTTTGACAAAGTTTTTTACTGTGTAACATCTCAACACATTTAGAGACTAAAAAATACAAATTTTGGTCCATGTGAAATTCTGCAGGTATGCAAGGTATGGCAAAAATATTTCAGTCAATCAATCAATCAATCAATCAATCAATCAATCAATCCATAAAGTAAGCAAGCAATCAGTCAGTCAATCAATCGCAGTAGTTGTTGGGTTCAATGCTAGCTCTAGCTAGTTTGTTTGTTTGTTTTTTTTACCAGCTGTGTTGAATTCATATTGTTAGGCATTAACAGTCTTTATCTTTAGTACTTGTAATATACTAACTTTCTACTTCATATCTTTAGTGGCACTTCTTTGACAGTCAAATTGTTTGTTAGCTGCATCTGCTAGCTAACCTAAGCATAACGTTAGCATTAGCATTTTTGCCGATAACGTAAGAACTTACATTACTGACTGGTTATGAAATCTATTTAGATTTATTTTCCACATTATATAAGAAGTGGGAGTATACAGTAGGCCTAATATTTAGATTTTTTATTTATATTTTGACTAAACCTGATCAGTAATCAGTCAACATAATAACCAGTCAATACCATAATGGATTATTGGCAAAAATGCTATTAAATTATCTAACAGGTGGTATTACATTCAGTGTTACTACATTATTGCCATTTGTTCTGTTACAAGCCTCTACAAACTTTAACAACATGAAGTAGCTGACTGCTAACATTAGCTAACATGGATCAACACCATGGATGTTCCTTCAACCCAGTTGCTGTAGCCTTTGAATTGATTTTTTTCACCTCTGCTCTTCTCTCGACAACAACAAAGGATAATTTTGATGTACAATTAATTTTTATTTGTCCAAAAACCAGTTGAGCTTGCTTCTGATTCCATGTGCTTCACCATCTTCTGGGTATGACGTAAATCAAATATGGCCGACATGAACAAAGCAAACTGCAAAAGCTTCAGATCAGAACTCGGCCTGGTAAGCCAGTAAATATCCATCGTTGTACATGTAGATCTGACTGTCGGTGGGATTATAGCTCAGACTGGCCACTCCGGTAGCCACCTTCTCCAGCGGCAGCGCCAGTGAGCTGTCCTCCTTGCCTGTGGCCGTGTCGAAGGCGAAGAAAACCTCCTCGCGGTATTCGTTCACGTAGCGCGTGGCATACAGCACGCCGCACACCATGAAGGCGTTGCTCACTGCCTTCTTGAACAGTCTCGTCTCCCAGGTCTGCGTGACGTTGAACGCCTCGCCGTCCCAGGCCAGCCGGCTCACGACAAGGTTACCGTGATTTCCGAGCGTGGCGTAGATGGCCCACAGCCCTGTCTCGTCCGCCTCTAGGTCCACATCGCTGTAGGCACGGCAGTCGTAGTAACAGTACGGGAACTTGTTGTTGAAGCCCACGCCGGTGCCCGGCAGGGTCACCCGTGTCACGGACTTGTCGGTCAGGTTGTAGCGGCAGACGTCGGCGGAGCGGTAGCAGTGATAGTACAGCGCCTCGCCGTACAGGACAGCACTAGGACCTTCGATGGCGTTGGTGTGGGTATAGGATGGAGCGAAACTAAAGTCCCGGTGGTTGGTAGAGGCCATGAAGTCTTCGTAGTTCAAGTAGAGACGCACGGTGTTGCCCCAGGCATGGCTGCTGACCAGAGGTTGAACCCAGTAGCTGACCCGCTCGCCCTGGCTGTCCTGCTGGGCCTGTTTGCCCCAGGAACCAGAGATGTAGCTCTTACCGTAGGGGCTGATCTTAGTCACTACGGGGTTGCTGATGTTGGTTATCAGGCCCTTGTAGCATTGCTGGACTGGGAGGTAGTGGGAGAGATGGGAAGGGTCTGAAGGTCAGGAGAGATACAGCACAGCCAAGAGTCTCACTGCCTATCTATCTGTCTTCCTGTCGCTTACAAAGTATCGCTCAGTGATGCTGTACAAGCCATCAGACTTGTTTATATGGAGCGAATTCTGGTTCAAAATTCAGGAATTACATAGGTAGGAAGTATGAATAGAAAACAATGGAAATGAATGAAAAGAATGAAAAGAATGAATGAAAAGATGTCCTCTAAGCATAGACAGTGTACTTGGACAGCAGGCAAGATACATCCATTTGTATTTCAATTAATCCCATTTCATATATTGTTGAATTTTGAACCAGAATTTCCTCTCTCTCTCTGTGTCTCTCTGTCTCAGTTCAATACAACAGTGTTGTATTAGTACAAAATACATATATACAAGTACTTATTGCCAAAGCAAAAACAACACATGTAAACAGATTCAGTTAGCAACCACGATATTAACAACAATAAATGGCTCAATAATATAACATTGACGAATCAATTAATCAATGAACAAATTTGTCAAAAGCCATACAATGTCTATCTTCCATAGTGTTGAAGGAGTAGTTATACGCACATCACGTAGGTGCAAGGCTATCAGAAGAACTGTCAATGAATAAATGGAGTAACGCCTGCACACTTGCTCCATGCCACAAAAGTTTACTGTTGACAACGTTTCGATCCTCCTTGGATCTTCGTCAGGTCAGAAAAGTTTGAAAAATAGAAACCACGCCCATATTTATACATCATGCACTCCCATAGGCTGACAAGCTCTATGGTGGCAGGTGTGGTTAACCATCCAAACCGCCCAGGGTGATAAACATCCAAAAATACTTAAACAAATCAATAAAGTACATAGAAAACAAATACATAGAGCAAAAAACAGTAGTACAAAAGCCATACTTCAAAAATATCAAACATACATGTATATCAGATATATAAACATAATATCACGTACAGAATCCCATATATCAAAAAATACTACATAACCTACGTTCAAAAAAATTTTTTGTATTCAGTTAAGGAAAAGAAGAAATCTTAAATTCATGTAAGAAGTTGTGTCTTAAACCCTTCTATAAAAAGTCAGCTGGATCGAATCACAATAAGGAAAGATAAATAACAATGGAAAAACATACAATAGAGGTATGTGTGGCAGGGTCTAGAAAAATACCCATATATGTAGGGAGAGCCATCATGATACTACCACCATTTTTGTTTTTTATTTTAGAGAAAATGTTTGATCTCATACTCTTGGTTCAGACCTCTAGGTGTGAGAGTCTGGAGAGTGAAAATGTAAAAACTTTCTCTTTGGAGTAAGAGGGTATTTTGATTTTTCTAGACCCTGCCACACATACCTGTATTGTATTTTTTTCCATTGTTATTTATCTTTCCTTATTGTGATTCGATCCAGCTGACTTTTTATAGAAGGGTTTAAGACCCAACTTCTTACATGAATTTAAGATTTCTTCTTTTCCTTAACTGAATACAAAAAATGTTTTTGAACGTAGGTATGTAGTATTTTTTGATATATGGGATTCTGTATGTGATATTATGTTTATATATCTGATATACATGTATGTTTGATATTTTTGAAGTATGGCTTTTGTACTACTGTTTTTTGCTCTATGTATTTGTTTTCTATGTACTTTATTGATTTGTTTAAGTATTTTTGGATGTTTATCACTGTAAAAAAGGCCATCACTTTGAGCAGACTTACCCTTTTTCCTGAGCAGGATAACCTTTCTCTCCCCCTAGTGTATGAACCTCGCTCTGCCTGGACTATTGACGTACCCACTATCTGCCTCACACTGCCCCCTTCCGTTTAGGTTCCGTAGTGACTCTCAAGAGTGGAAAACGTCGGTCCCGACTCACGGGCTCCTAGAACTCTTTCCAGTGCTGGATTAAGTTTATGACCGGTACATTGTGTGCGTGCATCTAAAAAACCACACACCCCATGTATGTACCAGTTTGAAATCAGTAAGAGAAATGAGCGTGTGTTGATTGTGTGGGAGTGAATAAAGAACACTGAGAAACAGATTGGCATCCGATTAAGTTCTTATCGGACACCCTGCAGCGGACCTGGGTCTATACAACAACCAGTCAGAGTAATCAGTACGAGTGCAGCCTTTCTGAGCCCACGGTTTTTACAAATCACCCTGGGCGGTTTGGATGGTTAACCACACCTGCCACCATAGAGCTTGTCAGCCTATGGGAGTGCATGATGTGTAAATATGGGCGTGGTTTCTATTTTTCAAACTTTTCTGACCTGACGAAGATCCAAGGAGGATCGAAACGTTGTCAACAGTAAACTTTTGTGGCATGGAGCAAGTGTGCAGGCGTTACTCCTTTTATTCATATCTTCCATAGTGTATCATTCCATGTTTCCTGTCTGAGATTGTGACAGGTTAATGCATATTTTGCTCCAAGTATGGCACACTCTTTTTTTCTCCTTAATATATTGTTATATAATGTTTCATTTGAGGAAAGGTTTTCAAAATGACTACATATTAGTTTCTCTTACTTCTCAATAGTTCTTACAATGCAAGAGGAAATGCTCTCTCTCTCTCTCTCTCTCTCGCTCTCTCTCTCTCTCTCTCTCTCTCTCCCAAACACACACACACACACACACACACAGTGTGTGACAGTGCACTTACATCTGATGCCTTTGGGGATTGACCTACAGGACTCTGCACTGTTCTTCAGCTGTCGCAGGTTTTCTTTGACGGTCTTCATGTTAATGGTGTCTGATGTATGCATCCTCTGTACATCTCTACGCAGTTTACCCACCTGACACACACGAACACACACACACACACACAAACACACACACACACACACACACACAGAGAGACATGTTCATACATAATTATGTACTGTAGAAACTTTCAAATCTTTCAAATCATTGTGGTCAGATGTTATCCAAATTCGCATATTAGTTTACTTCATATTCTCTTATTCTTTCTCATTTGTTAATCAGTTGCGTTGCATTAGATTGTATGTATCCCAATATTTCACTTAAATTTTCACTTATTTCATACTGCATGCATTTCATTTTTTGCCAGATTTTCGTATCATACATATTTTTTATTACTTTTTTTTCTTTGTTTCAGTATGTTCTACTGCTGTTATTTGCACACCCTCCTAATGCTGTTCGTTAGTCTTTCATTTCTACTTAATATGTTTTTGACATGCTGGAATTGTGGCCTTATGTTCACGTATTATGTTTGCATAATGAGCACTCCCCATTTGATATAGCCTACTGTAGTATTGTTATTTATATTCAATTTTTCTTTGCTGTATCCTATTACTATTTGTTACTACAACAACCCAGTTTCCCCACAGGAATCACTGAAGTTTCATCTCATAATATGGGTTCAAACATTGCTCTCTACACCTCTACATTTCGGTGTCTCATGCTCTGCTGTACCTCCTTGGTGAGTTTCTGTGTCTGGGTGTTGTTTTTCACAGTGTGGATGGAGCTGATGTCCGTCTCCAGCTGTTCCAGCTCCTGGCCCAGCAGCCGGAGAGACAAGGCAGAGTACAGGCCCTTATCGTTCAGATACTGGTAAGGCTGCAGCCGGGCCGTCAGCTTCTCAACCTGAGCCTGGATATCAGGGAGATGCTGGTTGGACAACTCCACCTACAGGAGAGGAGAAACAGAACCTTGTACCTTAGTTAACATGAACACATTAGTAAATTATACATTAGTTAACTGTTAATTAAGGGTTAGTTAATGCTTATTAAGCATTAACTAACCCTTAACTTAGTGACTCTTAGTGTAAAGTGTTACCAACAGACTTGTATCAGACAGATGTAATTTGTCTCCATCTCCATCTGATGATTTAGTATTTTCAATATTTTTTGGACTGATGCATGTATATCACACTCAAATTGCACTTGACCAGGCCAAACTCAACTGAAGAGATTTTGACTAGTGTTTGGTTGACATGGATTTTTGAAGGCCAATATTAATATTTTTGGGACTGAAGCTGTACGTATTACTTTGTATGTGAATGACATAATTAATGAGGTGCAGACTGCACCTCATATGCTCCAATTTAAAGGGTGTGTTCATCCATATCAGATGAACAGGTAAGAATTGCACAGTAACAATATGTTTTTTTAGGACGTTTTTTTTAGGAATTGAAGCAGTCGATAGATGAGATCTTGTTGCGATATTCAGTATCTTTACATTTGATCATTTTCAATGCAAAAAATTGCAAGTATTCAGTGTTTCCTCCATAATGTTATTCTTGTCAGGGTGGAAAATAGCATAGTGAATAATGATAATAATGATAATAATGATAATAATAATAATGATGATAATAATCACCATCATCATCATGGATATTTCTGTGGAATCTGATCAAAATGTCTCATTAGAATAAATTCAGGTTAAGGCCTTCCCATAGACAACCAGTGTATTGATCAATTCTACAATATATATGTAATCAATCACACTGCATCATATCCATCATATCTATTTCTAATAAAATACCAACCCTGTCCTGATATATTGGTCTAACTCTAGCTCTTACCCGTGTCTGTAGGTTGTTCACGGAGTCATCGCAGCTCTGCACCTGCTGCAGAACAGCATCGTACTTTACGGCAGGGAACGACCACATGCTGGAGTTCACCGCACACACACACGTCCCGTTCTTCTTCTGGCCCGAGACATGCTGAGCCTGGCTGTCATCCTGCAGGGACACACACACACACACACACATTCACAGACGAATTCACAGACGAATATTCATGTACTATACAGCAGATGAAGAATGTAAAAGAGAGAGCATGGGAGTGAGTATGGTCTAAAGAGCTGTAACTCACTTTGGAGTAATGTATTAGCCTAACGTCATAAAGTACTGCATCATCTACTTTTATTATTATTACTATATATTAATTTTCTGAATAAAACCCATGGTAGAATATCAAATGTAACTCACTGTGGATGACAGCAGCAGCAGCAGGAACAGCAGCATGGTCAGAGTTGGAGTAATAAATGTTGAACAGAGAGGAAAGCTGTTAATACTCAAGTCACCTCCCTTCCCCTCTCTCTTTTTCTCTAATAAACTCAGAAAATCATGTGGATGCGAAACTGGATTATTCGCATCCACATGACTTTCGGAGTAAAATATAGAATAGACATAGAAACAGAATGTGACATTTTGCAGTAGTTGTGGTCTGCACAGGACATTCCCATATTTCCCCCTCCTAAGGCAATGGTCATTTCCCCTTAGTTTGCAATATCCTCTTTCCAAAATTCATTACATGAATAAATAAATCATGGTTGTGTAAAGGTGGCATGTAAAATATATTTCAGGATATACTGGTATATTGTCTCAGGTATACTGTCTGTGTCCTGCAAAACTTTTATTTTTATTATTATTATTTGTATTTATTCCTTATTTTATATTCTATTTACGTGCTTACACTATTTTCTTTTCCCCTGCTGAATCCTATTCTGCTGCTGCAACTAACTCATTTCCTGTTTCCTGTCTACTGAAAAGATTTCATGACCCGGCGTCCAAGTCAAACCACTGAAAAAGTTCTGTCAAGGAGTTGCAGAAGATCAATTGTCAAACAGCTGTTCTCAGTGCCTGAGAAGTTGACGTTTCGGAGATGGCTGCCTTTGGCAAGACACTCCTGATTGATGCTAAAACCTTCCTATCATTGAGCTGTAACCCTTTTGCCTATCCCTATCCATGCCTAACCCTATCCAAGTCTAAGTTGTCTCAAGACTTAAAAATCCTTCTTACACCAAAAGTTCTGAGAATCAATGGTAAGAAGAAGAAGAGAATACAACAATAGGAGTACTGATTTTGTCTCTTAATGACTTGGCCATCTCAACAGAATAGACAGTTTGTTTTTGTATTGTTTTTGACTGGGAACTGATTATTTCACCACTGATTACATCTGATTGATTTTAGGTTTAGATCATGTTAGCTTCTAGGCTAGCTAACCATAGCATCTGGTTAGCTACTGGTTGCTGGATACAGACACACTTGATGCTGTACAGTCTCACAATGTTTTTCAAGTTTCCTGCCAAAAGGCAAGTAATGTGAAATCATACATATTTGTGAAGCTAAAAATGACATTGTTTATGTGTCCAGATTTGGCCCAAGGGTGGCCACAGGTACAGTTAAAGGATAAGCTCTGCGACTTGGGACCTATAATTTGTCTCTTACATACCTGTAGTACTTGGACCCATAGACAATATTAACTTCTGAGTGAGTCAGCTCTCGGTAGAAACTGCGAGCTCCATTGCAAGGCCTCTTGATGTTAACAATGAGTCCAGTGAGATTTGTGAGGCTTCATTGGAATTCTTGTGTCGGCTATCCAAGTCCTCGGCCGTTTGTTTGGTCTCGCATTACTGCTTTCCCTGAGTTCAATGAGGGTTCAATTGAAAATCTTGTGTCATTTTTCCAAATCCCTTGTCATTTATTTGATTATGCATTGTTATCAGCTACTACTCTTGATCTGCCAGTGCTAAATCATAAGGAGAATAGGGACAAGCGTTTGGCTTGTAGTGTTTCAGCAAGGTAGGTTGGTTTACCTCAGTTGTTAAAACTATGAGAGACAGTGGTCAAATTGTATCCTATATTAACATGTGTAACTATATTGTGTTTTACTAGGGCTGCAACTAACGATTATTTTCATTGTCGATTAATCTGTTGATTATTTTCTCGATTAATCGATTAGTTGTTTGGTCTATAAAATGTCAGAAAATGGTGAAAAATGTGGATCAGTGTTTCCCAAAGCCCAAGATGACGTCCTCAAATGTCTTGTTTTGTCCACAACCCAAAGATATTCAGTTTACTGTCATAGAAGAGTAAAGAAACCAGAAAATATTCACATTTAAGAAGCTGGAATCTTGAAGAATTTTGACTTATTTTTCTTAAAAAATTACTCAAACCGATTAATCGATTATCAAAATAGTTGCCGATTAATTTAATAGTTGACAACTAATCGATTAATCGATTAATCGTTGCAGCTCTACAAACAACTGATCGATTAATTGAGAAAATAATTGACAGATTAATCGACAATGGAAATAATCGTTAGTTGCAGCCCTAGCTATGTGTAATATGAGAATTGAAGCAGACATTTAAAAGTAACGCAAAAGTTACTTTCCCTAGTAACTAATTACTTTTTTTATGCAGTAATTGGTAAAGTAATTCAGTTACTTTTTGAGAGAAGTAACTAGTAACTGTAACTAATTATTAATTTTCAGTAACTTGCCCAACACTGCAGATGACAGTAATGACATAATGTTCATTTGTTATGACTTTTCTGACTTTGACTGAAAATTAGCATAGGTAGTTTGGTGTTAAAAGCTTGATGTGATTTCTGATGCTGCATGAAAGAATCACAGGTAAGTATGAAATCATGGTTTCACAGTTTTAGGTCAAATGACGGTAGTTTTGTTTTAAAGATTTGATGCGACTTCCAATGTTCTTTCTTTGTCGCTTTCTTTCTTTCTTTTTTTCTATTTTCTTTCTTTCTTTCTTTCTTTCTCTCTAGCGCTACTTTATTCAACAAAAACAAGGCATACTACGGCATTGCAGCCTGTCTTTGCATTAATTTCGTCTAAAAACCTAATTTATGATTTCAACCACAACACACAACAATAGCCCCCGTCTTCAACATATTCACAGTTCTTACCTTCTAACTCTTAGTCTCTGTCATATCTACTCATAATAGCATTCAATGGTATTATGTGTTTCATTGAATGGTATTTTGATCTCTGTTTCTATCTCAGACCTCAATCACAATACCAATCTTTTACCAACCCCAACATCCCTAACAACATGACCAGAAGAAAAACAAACATTATAGGCTACATCAAGAACCACATTAACAAAAACCAGTCTGACATGAACCCTATGTGCTGAACTTCAGCACTTCTTTTTGAAGTTCAGCACTTCTTTTTACTGTTGATGCACTTGCACCCTTACATTGTCACGGTACATTTGTGGCAACAAATTTATTATTTTGGCAACATTTTTGTTAAGCTAATTTTTGGTAGTGTGCCCAATATGTCTTTAATTTTTTATGTTTTATTTCATCTGAAGTTTGTTCCATGCACCTGCATCAACAGAGTCATCAGAATGCAACAACATGCTTCTACATTAGAAATCAACAAAATTACATTTTGACTGTGGAGTGATATGACTAGATGTGAAACAGCAGTCTGTTACATGTTTGTTCAGAAATAACAGACCTATGAACGTGGTCATTGGCCAATCATAACTGAATATTCAACAAAGCTGTGTAATAAATATATATAATGCATATTTGATGCATACAGGGCCTGTATGCATCAGTGAGGAGAGACAGTACAGTGAGCTTTAAGGTATTTTCCACCCTTTTCCCCTTATACTTTGGATGTGATGTAATGCCATGACTATAAAGTTAAAGTGAAAACTTTAGCTTTATGGATTTTCATCCACAATGGATGCACAATTCAACATCTACAATCTTAACCTCTCAAAATACCTTTCCTAATGCAAAATGGACTGACCATGTACAGAAAAGTGTTATTAAACCGTTCATAGCTCACTGTATACCCTCAAATGAAATAGGAGTGCCAGTCTAACATATATTCAAATATTGCATTCTAAATATATTTGGTATTTTGTGGTTTCATTGCAGAGTGGACAGTTTCTGTTCCTGATACATGTTCCCGAATGTTACCTATCTTACCACATTTCCAGCACAGATCCATCTGTCTTAACACACCATGGCAAATATGCTATAGTCACCCCTCTTCTTCCCCATTTGGATTTCCTTCCCATCCTCTCCAGTCACATCGGCAGAGACCAGTCCACTGGCAGCCTCCAACTCTATAATAACTAGCATGCTGTCGGGGGCCGACAGCAAGGGTATATCCCCGAAATTCCCAGATCCTCGAAGGCCCCATTAAGTCAAACGTGATAAAAAGCCATTCAATAATCAACAATAAGACTCTGTGGTTAATATTCCCAATTATATTGGTTGTATGTCCCAACTATTTTTATTTCGCCAAATAATACAGTTTTTCCTTCTAGGCTAATCTAAAGTTAATTATATTATTATTCCTCCTAAATACTCCAGAATGAATGGATATAATCCTCTAGGGATTGTCTCCCCAATAATAAAGGGTATGTACCATAACTATTTTTTTAACACTCAATAATAAATGTAACTACTTAAATATAACCACTAGCGGCAATGTCTGGGTTCATGTCAGTAGAGCAGCCAGAGCTGAAATGTGGAAGTTTGCATTAAGACTATTTTCAGTTTTGTCATATTAGGCTGTTGAGACATCAGGCCCAAGACTATCAACTTCTGATACTGAAGAATGTAATAGCAAGTTAAAAGGTGCCAATATCCCACTGGCTTTAGTGTGTTTAGCTGTACACTCAAAATGCTGCTGATGGGCAAATCTGGTCGGATCTGTATTGGTGTGCATGTTCCACATAAAGGTTGGAACATGATTACCAAGTTTCATAGCGATTGGTGAAATTCTGTTTGAGTTGTAAGCCAAAATGTGATAGGCCACGCCCAGATTCACTAATGATGACCAAACTTCAGATTTTGACGAGGACATGGTCTTAGAGCATGTGTACAGACTTTCGTGCAATTTCACCAATTGGATTAGGAGATACAGTTTTCTGGCCTTTGTGGTGCCCCCTATTGGTCAATATTTAAATGGCTTTGCACACATGTTCATTCATTCATGTGAACATGTTGTCCAAGTTTCATGATGATTGGACCATCTGTTACAAAGTTATAACAATTTAGCTTATAGGCCACACCTCCTTCACAATTTTAAGAGTTAATATCTTCAATACTACAGTAGATATCAACAATCTATAAACAAAATTTAAAGAGCATAGGACCATAGATGCTACTGACCGATTTTGGTGGTAATCGGTCAAACGGTGTAGGAGGAGATGTTAAAAATGTGTTTTTCAAATAATTCAAAATATCTCAAAAATTTTCCAAGCGAACCAAGGGTCTTTGTGGCAAATTTGTAGAGTATAGTTAGGTGGGCATGTGTACCAAGTTTCATATAAATCGGACAAACGGTGTGGGAGATACAGCACTTTAAACTTTTATATTTTTGACCTTTAATTATAGCGCCACCATCAGGCTGATTTTTTTGAATAAAAAATACAGATTTTAATCAGGCATTTAAAAGGGCAATTTCCTTTCCCATTTGCATTTCCATTTCCCCGCTGCTTTTCCTTTTTCTATTAGCTATTCAATTTAGTCATTTACCTTCTCCTTTTAGCCTCTCCATTAGTAGTTTTGAGTCTTTGTAGTTTTGAGTAGTTTTGAGTCTTTGAGTAGTTTTGAGTAGTTTTGAGTCTTTGAGTAGTTTTGAGTCTTTGAGTAGTTTTGAGTCTTTGAGTTGAGTATATAACCACTAATCCCTTAAAATAGCCTTACATTTACATTCATTTACATTAATTCACCCCTTAATTCATACAAAATCCCCTTAAAATTAGGGAGTGATTAATTGAGGAGACGGGGGGGAGACAGGAACTTTCCATTAATAACTCATTAATAACCCTGTAAACCATGCACAAAAGGTGTAAAAATCCCATAATTACTAGTGCCTCTATGAATCAACCCATGAATAAATCTCTTAAAAACACATTATTTTAAAGCTATGTTATTTTTAATGGATAATTAATGTTTATGTAATGGAGAAATTAAGGACATTTCAGGGATAAAATGAAGTCTAATTGATTGAATGAAATCTAATTTTGACAACAGTGAACTCCACTGTTCATATCCCTCCATTGGCTCCCAGCTGCTGCCTGCATCAAGTTCAAGTCCTTGATGCTCGCCTACAAAGCAGCAACCAAAATGGCTCCCACCTTCCTGAACTCCCTCATTCAGGTCTAGGCTCCCTCCCGCTCACTATGCTCTGCCAAGGAGCGGTGCCTGGTGCTGCCACCACAACAAGGCACTAAGTCTCTATCCAGCTTCTTCTCTTCTGTGGTTCCTCGGTGGTGGAATCAGTTACCAAACTCCATTCAATCCGCAGAGTCCCTCTCAATCTTTAAGAAAAGGCTAAAGACCCAGCTCTTTAGCAAACACCTCCTCACCTGATGGACTGTGTATTGCTAAAAAAAAAAAATTCTTTATCTGCCTCTTGGCGTGCCTCTTGGCGCCTATGTCCTGTCGGACTAGAACTTAGCTTTATGGCACTTACTCTCGTTGTTCTCTCCTGACTAGATCCTTGCTTGTGTGTAAAATCTCATGTGTACATCGCTTTGGATAAAAGCGTCTGCCAAATGGGAAATTGTAAATTGAACGTATGTAAACCATGGAGTAGTAAAGACAGATGGATATTTGTGAGATGAGGAATTATACCTATTAAACCAATATTTGTTTGTAGCAATTTGCGATGCTTTGTGTGAAATATGTGGCTTCCAAGATATGTGTTCGACTGTCAAACCCAAGAATTGAGGAGTTTTGACCACTGTTATCAATTAGCACCTGTACATTATTGTTTACATGAGGTTTAGAACAAAAGAAGATACATTTGTTTTCTTAATATTAAGAGAGAGTTTGTTGACTTTAAGCCATTTTGACAGCTTGTCTAGCTCTTCATTTACAGCCGTTGTTATAGTGCATACATTCCTAAAAAACACACTGGTGTCATCAGCAAATTGTGTCTGTAGCGTTTGGCAAATCATTCATGTATACAAGATATATAAGCGGTAAAAGACCCTAAGTTACATCACTACTATGATACTATGAATTTCTATAATTTTCTACAATGATTTCTATTAGCCTAAAAATGTGAATAAACTCTATTCCTGCAAATAAAAAGCTGGGTTAAAAACAAATCTAGCTTGGTTTATCCTCCACTGCATACCCAATTGTTTTCCTTACGCTACATTTTATAGCATGTATCCTGCTTTTTACACTACAACTTTACTCTTTATCTGACACTTGCAGTACATAAAATTATTGCACTTTCAAACTTTAAATGAAGTCAGTGCTTAGAAGAAGAAGATGAGACACGGCCCAGAAACGGTCAAGGATATATCAAAGAAATGTTTCACTTTTGATGTGTGAGTCACCGTTTGTCCAGGTTCCTCTTTGTACATTTGGAGATGCACCCGTTATGCTTGATCAGCAACCCACAGAGAGATGATAACCCAAACCACAAGGAAGAAGGGAACCCAAGTGATTGTGAGTCATGGTCTGGAGGAAACATGGCAAATCACAAAGACACACACACACGCACACATACACACACACACACACACACACACACACACACACACACACACACACACACACACACACACACACACACACACACACACACACACACTGCACACATGCACATGCAGGGGACAGCCCAGTGGGAGTGTTCAGAGGTCAGAAGCCGCTGCCACAGACTCACTGATTTATTCAAACTGTGTTCAGAGAAAGTCTCATTTTGTTCTGCTGTCTGATCCACCATGACTCTGTCTGTGATCGTCCAACTCTGTGCTCTGCTCACCATCAGCCAGCAGGTAAGGACTACAACAACACTGCAATATATAAATATAAATAAAGTAACATATAAATAATGTATACTGTATAAAAATATAATAATATAATATGATATAATATATGATCAGAATATATCAGATATAAGAATATATATATTATTATTATTATTATTATTATTAGTAGTAGTAGTAGTAGTAGTAGTATTATCATATTCTTATTATTATCTTATTTATATATTATATAATATTACTTTATTTTTATACAATATATATTATTTATATGTTATTTTACATATTTTTTTATTTGATAAATGACCATTATTTTATACACCCTGTTTCGAAAGTAGGTATACATTTTTATACATTATTAATAATATTTTTATTAATATTATATAATTAAATATGTTTTCCAGGTACACTTTAGGTTAAAACTGACTAAAATTATACAGTTTTGTTTTTCATTGTTATTATTATTAAAAACTGCATACCTGCATAATGCATTTTGAAACATCCATTATAGATGATACATAATATACAGTATTATATTTATATATTTTATATAATATGAAATTTAATAGGATACATCAATATCTGTACTTGAGAACCAACATACTGTACATCCTCAATAATGCCATTGTTCTTTCCCATCTCTCCTGCTCTGATTCATTGTTAGCTGTGTTGATGTAATTGCCTATAGAAGCTTATTTTTAGTATTATTATTATTAAACTGTATTATCTTTTTGTTTAGGCGAGGTCTCTATAAACTCAGAGTGGGATTATCACCTCATCTGCACACTTATATCTCATTTCTATTTCATTTATTCATGCATTTTGCATAGTGTGCAAAATAAATACATAACTAAATTTGTCATATTTCCCAGGCTGCGTCCTTGCCCAGCTGTGTGTGTGACCTCACTAGCTCAGAGCAGCCTTCCCTCATGATAAACTCAGCAGTGTGGAGGACGGTGCAGCCAAGTGTACCGGCAGCATCACCCGGCAGAAGGTAACTACTGCCATTATTCTCTGAACCAGAGTCTGCATTTTTGGTTTGAGGGAAAACCTAAATGCCTAAATGTTAGACATTTTTCCAGTGACATCTGCTGGACACAAGCAACATTGCAACAAAAGAAGAGCAGAATATTTTGGGAGCATCGTATTGTGTGAGTTAATTGTTGCATCTTAATGGAAAAATCCACCCTAAAACACATTAAAGCAACATTCCACTTAGTTTTAACAAGAGGATTATTCAGCACTAAATATGAGCAACCCAGAAGCTCCTGTGACATAAAGCCAGAGTGTAGCACAAGCTTCTGGGGGCAAGGGATTGAAATCCTGTACAGGAACTGAATCTGTACACAAACACGTTAAATTTGTTTTCAGTCTGTTTTCATGACCTCATTCAAATGAATGGGAAGTAAAAATCTAAACGCTACAGACTCGTCCAGCTGCATCCGATCATGATGATTAATTTATATTCTGGTTTTAATGGCGGTTAAGTGCCGAATAACCCCCATGTTAAAACTAAGCAGAATATTGCTTTAACACTAAATATAAAAAATATTAAATAAAATGCTATTGGTGATGTGCCTTGCATTTCTGTGTCCATTTTGTTGTTCAGTGGTGTATTTTTCTTATAGTAATAATTAGTAATAGAATAAATGAGTCACCATTTAAACAAGTATTTAAATTTAAGACTGATGACTTCAATACTAACTACGTGTTAAGGAAGAAATGTCCAAAGGAAAAGTGTGAGAAATATGAATTATAGCATTATGGAGGTACTACATATGAAGACAAAAAACATTGAACATTTTTTTACCAAAATATGAAATATAAAGCTTATGAGTGGTAAAGTCAAATCACTGTCATTCTGATGACAAAGGTCTGCAACTTGAATCCAAAAATATCAGTTCTAGTTTCTGCCTTTAAAGAGTAAGTAAAGTCCAAACCCAAATCGTGTGTGTAGCCCATAGACTGAAGCCAAAAGTTGGGGGTTATGAGCGCCGCCATGTTGATATTTTTTGGAGCCGGCGGCGCCTGCTATTGGCCCGTGATTGGCGACCTGTCGATCACTGGACAGGCAACCTGTCAATCACTTGGAAAACAACCCCATTTTATAACCGTTATATCCAGTTAATGAGGAAATTATTTGGAAAATCGCCATATGGACAAACATTAGATGAAGTGAATTTAGCTACTGAGACCATAACCTCTATAAAAAATCTATTGACTTTATATTTTGAGTGAAAATTTGGGCTGTGGGCCCATTGACTTGAATGGAGTTGGGCAGGATTTAGAGTCTTTTTGGAGCCAACACCTAGCAGACGCTTCCTTTTTGGCTTCAAAATTCACCTGTGGTTTTGTCCGCTGACATCTAATAGTAAAAAGCATGCTACTGAAATTGCAATCTGTTATTGGCTAATCTGTGGTACCAGGTTATGTCACCTTCTATTGTGCAACAGGTAATGACATCACCTGCCACCACAGATCAGCCAATAGCAGATGGCCGGTTTTACTTTTCACCATTAGGTGTCAGGCTTCACCACGGATTTGGGTTTGGGATTCAGTTACTCTTTAAGAACCCGTCAGCAGTGATGTAGATAAAATAAATACCTCAGTGTTTTTCTTGTCTCCATGCAGAGTGTGGAGCTGGATAGCCTGTTGCTGGGCCTGCAGCGGCGTTTGCCCCAGCTGGAGGCAGACGTGTCTCTGCTGGAGAGGGAGGATGACGGGGAGCTGTACGGAGCCGTCAGCCTGCAGGTGGTCGAGAACGAGCTGGTGGAGATCCTGCAGCTCATGAACAAGCTCAACAGCACCACGCTGGCACACAGCCGCCTCACCTCTGACACCGCTCAACAGGTACATTCATATGGCAATCGGCTCCTGCAGCACTGACATGGCTCACAACATAGATACAAGTTAAGCCAAGTTCTGAATTGTGACCCCACTCAGGAGGGTAGCTTCACATCAAACCTTGTTTAGAACCTCATTTTTACATTTTCAATGTTGTGTTTGTCTGTTTCAATTCACTATGAGGTCTACCGGATATCAAGTTATCATATATGTTTTACGTAATAAATACACAGGTGCAAAATATCAGAATTTTAACTCTCTGTGGCAAAGATCTGATCTTTTCATTTCAGTCACAACAGGGAGAAAGCAGATGTTTCTTCCATATTTTGAACATAATGAAAAGGTAGTATGTAGTATATTATGGCCACAGATGTGTACAGATGCCGAGATTTCTGGCTTTCAAAACTCTGTTTTGAAACCCATTGGAGTTTGACAAATTCTGCCAATGTTGTTGCAGTTCCCACTAATTGCCAGTAGAGGTCAGTGAACTACTACTAGATTTAATGCCTTAGAAATATTTGTGTTTTGAGAATTCTACAAAATATTCTTTGTTATTCCAGTCCAGTTTCTCTGCTAACTGGCCATTTTGATTGGTGATTAGAATACCCTTAAAATGCCACAAGGTAATAGAAACAGTTCCAGCATTTCAACAGTAAATATTATACCGTCCGCCATGCTGCTGTCTTTCAGGTACAGGACCTGAAAGTGGAGATGCAGCAGCTGGAAGTCTATGACAGCATGCAGGTGGTGAAGAGCCAGCAGGACAACCAGCGTCTGAAGGGAGACCTGGACCAGTGCAGGAAAGGACATCACCCCACCACCCAGCCCACGCAGCCTCCAAGTGGTACGTCCCAAACCTCCACCTAACGTGCACCCAACATGGTATGTTCCAAACCTTTTCCGAACTTTTCCGTGAGCAAAACCACCGCTGACCTTCCCCCCTCTGTCCTCAGGTATCTGTCCCCATGGTCACTTTCTGAACGTGACTGGGCCAAGGGTCTACACAGCAGGAGAGTATCCTGGCTCCTACAAGTATGGATCCTGGGGTCGCGATCCCAAACCTGAGGCGGGAAAGGAGAACTGGTATTGGCTGGTCATGCTCACCTCCAGCAACATATACGCTAACTATGTACGCCGCTACTCCAGCCTGAGCTCCCTGATCGTTGGGGTGAGCATTCCAGGTAAAGTATAGTTGTGTTTTAGATGTGGTCTGGTGGTTAGTGTCCTGATACTACACTGATAATAGGAGGTGTGGAGTTCAATCCCCTTAAAGTCATCACAAAGATTTCAAATAGTGGACCTGATGCTAGTTTTGTGGACTGGATTCCCTCTGTTTGTTTGTTCCTTTATCCGTTTGTTCTGCACGATATCTCAGACACCGCTGATCAGATTTTGACAAAGCTTGGGGAAATGATGCATCTTACCTTTGCTTGCCGACATTTTCAAAATTACACTGATCAGCCCAAGGGGGGCGTTACAATTGCAGGGACAAGGTACTGATTGGCCCAGAGGGGGACTGCATTATTTGTAGGGGACAAGATGTTTACTGTTGCCTTATTTTATTCTTTGGGTTGAGGCAGCAAATAACCTACACACCCAAAGTTTCTACAACTGTCTTCATCTGGGATGTTCCTTGATTTGCTGATTTGCTGTGATTTGCTGCCTGTGCTTCCCCATTGGAAGTATCTATTGCAATTCCTGCTTTGGGAATGCACCATGGATAGTTGTTTCTTGACTGCGAGCACTCCTTATAGCATGCACTGGTACACTTGAAATGCTTCACAGTACAGATACAGGAGAGAAACTACCGATCGATCAGCCATTGGCTGATTTGTTTCTTATTAAAACATATATTATTACTAACCTTTTTTTCCATCTTCTCCCTCTCCTTCTTCTTCTTCTTCTTCTTCTTCTTCTAGGCAATGTTCAGATCCACTCCTCCAACCCAACCACCAACACCATCCAGGGGCCAAGTGCTGTTCTCTATGGAGAGGCCTTGTACTACGGCTGTTATAACCGAGATGCTGTCTGCAGATTCAACCTCACCACCAAATCTGTTACCTCCGTACAGTTGCCTAAAGGCACCAGGTTCAATTTTTTCTTTGAAATAGAGTTTTGCTGATACTAGATAAAACCTCCCAAAAGTAATGAAGCTTTACACTTTTGGATGTGTGCAAACATTTACATTTTCAAAGTTAGAAAATGATGGCATGAAAAGATATGATTAAACTTTAACAAGCAAATAGTAAACATGTTGTCCCCCACCAGTGATGTAGTTCCACCCTTGGCTCAGTCAGTGATTGCTGAGTGTACGTTAAATATGAGTGAAATTGTATAAGCATTTTCGTATGGAACAATGAAAGGACAGATTGACCATATATTTCTGTTGCCTACTCTCCTCAGAATTAGGCTTACAAGTTATATCTTGAAATGTAGTAACTGTAATTGTCCTGTTTTACTCAATACAGTACAAAACATAAGAACTACAATACGCAATAAATACAATCCATACATTACACAATGTACACTACAATACAATTTATAATACAATATACAATATAACATACAACACCAGGAGTGTGAGTGTTATGAATAATATAAATGCTAAATGATAAGTGATATATGGTATTGCACAGTAGGTAAGTGGTAATATGATATAAGTAGTCAACACTGACGGCACAGTGGTAGTGCAGTGATGAGTGCAATAATAAAAAGAAGAACTGTACAATAACTACAGTGTCTTGTGGTTAGACATTTGGCCAAAAATTCTCCATTGACTCTCACTTCAATACATCAACCCAGTCTGATGTCTCCAAGTGTGTAGAGTGTGTAGACTATTATGTTACCTATGATAACTTTAACTGTATTGCTTTACCACTGAGTCCCCATTCATTGTTCCCCACATTGTATGATAACTTTAACTCTATGACCTGCTTTACCACTGAGTCCCCATTCATTGTCAATGCCGCCCCTTAGTGGCACAAAGTCAACATTGCAGTATGACTAACGAACGAACAAACGAACTAACGGACGGAGACCGATCCATAGTCCCCCCTTTGGTGGGGGACAATGATCCCCATGGGGAAATTTGCAACAGCAAATACTAATAAAAAGATACAGCAAAGAATAATAGATTGTAAATAAAAACAGAGTAAATGGCAGGTACTAAACATAATGTAACGGACCATTTCAAGAAATTATTACATGGAATGCATATTCAAAGGAAATGCATGAATGAACATATAAAAAGGTTA